>NC_054708.1:17424074-17724074 GCF_016097555.1 Gigantopelta aegis | reverse complement strand
TCCCAGATGATGGGCATCTTGCCCTTGTTTTAGCAGCCAACAACAACAGCTGGGAGATCATTAACCTTCTCCTGGAGAGTGGTGCCAATATTTCCATCACTAACAACCACAAGTACTCTGCCCTACACATGGCGGCCTGGAACGGTAGCGTCGAGTCAGCGAAGGTCCTTCTCGAACATTCGGCATCCCACGATACAAAGACAACCGAAAAGAATACCCCTTTGTCTTTGGCTGCCCAACAACGTCACCCAGAGATGATCAAACTGCTCCTTCCTTATGGCTGTGACGTGAATAATTCAAATAATGATTTGACTACACCGCTGCATGATGCTTCCCTTAATGGTGATGTAGAATCAGTCGAGCTGCTGCTACGTCATGGCGCAGACCCAGATGTTAAGAACAAAACCGGTGCTACCCCACTATGGCTTGCCGTTTATTTTAGAAAAACTGCACCTGTCAAACTTCTCCTGCAAAAGAATGCGAATATGTACATTCCAAGCTTTTTAACTGACACGGATTACCAGACAGGACGTGTGGAGATTGTGTCCGATACACTGAGAACACCTCTATGGGTGGCGGCAGCTAATGGTGCTCCGGAGATGGCCATGTTGCTCATTTCAGCTGGCTATAACGTGTCAAAAGAGAACTGGATTCTCGATGACATGCCAGAGGCAGCGTCTGAAAACGAAACTTTCGCAAGTTTATTACGTTATCACAAATGTAGACCGCCGAGTTTACTTTCAATCTGCAGGAATGTTTTCCGCCAATATTTTGGTAAACAGGTTGCTGAAAAGTCTCAAGCACTGGATGTGTTACCAATAACGTTAAAGCACTATATTATGCTAAAAGATATTCTTAATTGTGACTATACTTTATGATCTTATGTAATTTCACAGCCATAATGGTCTTCCTTTTCGTGATACAGCAATGAGACTTAGTATTTTGCTGTACATATATGCACTGATTTTTAGAAGTGCTGATTCACATGTTTATATAGTCAGTGCCATGGTATAACTGTGTAACCTTTACGGAAGTCTGGGGATAAAAACCTGTATTATCAATCACGTGTTCGTTGTTCAATGTTGAAACCACTTACAGTTTGAGAATCTGACCATACAAAAACAGCCAACCTTAATTTTGTTCAATATTTTTTCTTTCTTTTGTTTTCGATTTTTAAAAACTAATATGTAGGTAGAATAACAGACAGTACATACCACAGCCTTTGTTACACCAGTTGTGGAGCACTGGCTGGAACGAGAAATAACCCAATGGGTCCACCGACGGGAATCGATCCTAGACCGACCGCGCATCAAGCTCACGCTTTACCACTGGGCTACGCCCCCCCCCCCCCACCCCCATTACTTGGAGAAAAAAACCTTCACGTAGTACAATGACTTGAATAGCAAAAGACCTTATTACTTACTCGCCGATTCACTTATGTCTTGGACAGTCATGTATTTATTCGCCTTTTAATTTGATGGAAATGCATAATATTCAGTTTGCGGGGGGGGGGGGGGGGGGGGGGGCAGAGAGGGGGACCTTCGGACGCATATGGAATTATTTAATGTCCTACCAAAGGAACATCTAGGAAATATTTTAGGAGGGTGGGGTGACCAAGGGCAAAGGGACACATAAATTAACTCCTGAAAAGGTCACTTCAATAAAAGTTTAAAATGAAAATTGTAAACAAATGATTTTAAAGAGGGCATTTAGTTTTATTTATAGCGACAGGTTTCCCCTGGTCTCCTCTGTTTGATCCGCCCGTTCCCTACAGTTGGAACAAAACTGGAATCTGATAGCCATATGTTGATAGATAAGAAGTTATAAATTATGTGTTAAAATTCGTCGGGTACATTGATACGTCATCTCCAGGAAGACAAACATTGCATTTACAAACATTAATTAATTAATTAAACAAAACACACGTCCCATTTCGTTTTTATTTTTGAGGGTACAATTGCCTTCTTGTCACAACTCTAAGTATGTCTGTCAATTATATGTAATTAATTTGCAAATAAAATGGCAGAAATGTCAATAAAGCTTTTCTCTAGATTAATCGTGTTCATGTTATGTGTTCACAGGTGGAGTTAACTTTTATTTTTCTTTCTCACGGTTAAATAATTAATGTAAAAACTTGTGTAGAAACATATTATTTAGTGTAGGCCTTTGTGTAATGTCGTGCACATTTTTTGTTAAAAGCAAATTTTCATTTGATTTTGTATCTTTGGATTGTAAAGGCTTAAAAAAATAGGGTGGAAATTGTTTCAAGCATGACAAGGTTACCAAATCCAAGATGGCCACCAATACTAAACATGAACACTCGTAATAATGCATTTAGCACTAAACACTATGTTATACTTGCTGTTGTGAATTAAAAAAGTTTGTTTAGCCATATTTATAAGTTAAAGTTTGTTTGTTTTGTTTAACGACACCACTAGAGCACATTGATATATTAATCATGGGCAATTAGATGTCAAACATTTGGTAATTTTGACATATAATCTTAGAGAGAAAACCTTCTACAGTTTTCCATTAGTAGCAAGGATATTTTATATGCACCATCCCACAGACAGGATAACACATACCAGGGCCTTTGATTATACAATTCGCGGTGCACTGGCTGGAACTAAAAATAACCCAATAGGCCCACCGTCAGGAGTCGATCCTAGACCGACCGTATATCAAGCGAGCGCTTTACCATATAATGTTAAACATTGTTTAGTTATTATTTGCACTCGACATAATTTCTGCAGATAACTGTTAACGACACACAAAAATACGAATCCGAATCAGTGAAAGGATATTGTGTCAAATATCAGTATGCTTTGACATATCAAATATACCACTAGTATCTTATGCCTTCCATGCTCGTTTGTTCCAAGAATTCGTCTACCCCCCCCCCCCCAAAAAAAAAAAAAATGTAAAAAATTCCTGGTTACGGCCCTGTAATATTATTATATTAAATATGCCTACCTACAAAGTCTTACTGTTATTATTATTTTTACATATACCTATGTACGTACTTAGTGACTTGATTACATTCCTGTTTACACAGACGGATCGCGGGATGGCAATTTCGTGACTTCTGCTGCAGTTTTTCCATCAGACACAATAATTTCTATGAGATTGCCGGATTCAGCATCAATCTTTAGTGCTGAAATTTGGGCAATCGTTAAATTAAGGATTCATGTGCATCCAAATGTATTATTTTTACAGACACACTTTCGCGTCTCCATGTACATGAAGTTGAAGCAATCCTAGGTTGGGATGGTGATACGAAAGCGTGTCTTTCTATCCATTGCTAATAAAGATGTTAAATTTTGATGGGTACCCAGCCATGTTGGCATTAGGGGCAATGGAAAGGCAGACACTGATGCTAAGTCTACATTGAATTTGCCCCGAGTTAATTGGTGTCGCCAACAGTGATTGTATATATCATATTAACTAATATATCTTTACAACTTGGCAAAATTATTGGGACAGTGTTAGGGCCTCCACGGGTCCAAAATATTGGTCGAGCACCTGAGTACCCGACTAGATGATAATGAGACTAAGGAATAAAGTAAAATAGTATTATGCATCTTAATTCCAGCGCTGAACATAGATGCCAAACCATGCCATTGTATTGCATTTCCACACATTCTCATAGCCCTATAAGGAAACCGGTTGCAAGCATGTGACAAAATGACGTGTAAAAAAGGAGAATTAAATTAGTGTCCTTCATTCCATAGGTACTCGTCGAGTCGTGCTAGATTCGACCCGTACCCGAGTACTCGTGGAGACCTTAGATGGAAGAAGGAAGGAAGGAAATGTTTTATTTAACAACGCACTCAACACATTTTAATCACGATTATATGGCGTCAAGCATATGGTTAAGGACCACAGATATTGAGAGAGAAAACCTGCTGTCGCCACTTCATGGGCTACTCTTTTCGATTAGCATCAAGGGATCTTTTATATGCCCCCTCTCCCAATCCCGGGAAATTTAGGTGTGATCAGTGGCATACTCGATATCATTGTTTACTTGGCTGCCAGGTGCCCCCCTCGCCCCAATACAAAATCCTACCTACGCCAGTCTGAAGCCTACAAGAAATGATATACTAGTATTTGGCACCAGAAATGTTTTGGAATATTTTAAATTCCACTCAGAATTATTTTTAAAGTTGTTAAAACACTGGGATTTCTATACAAAGTTTTAAATATACATGCACTAACATTGGTATTTGTATTGTATCATACTTTTCCCCTGGACAGCTCTTTAATTGTGGTTTTATGTAATTATATACATTTTATTCTTAATGTAAATAATATTCCCATATACATGTACTAGTACTTACCTTCTGACACCCAATAGCCGATGTGTGTATTTTTGTGCTGGGGTGTCGTTAAACATTCAGTCATTCATTGTAAATAATACATAAAAAAAATTAAAAAGCCAGCTATAAGTACATATTATTACTATTAAGGCTTCTACTGATGCGTGTGCGTCTTGCGTTTTGGGCATATAAACCATATACACACTGTACAATTATTTTATTCCGGCTAGCCGCATGCGTTTTGCAGCATTTACTATAGTTTGACATCCAATAGCCGATGTATTTTCCGTGCTGTGGAAAGGAAATGTTTTTATTGAACGAAAAATGTTATCCCCCCCCCCCCCCCCAAAAAAAAACCCAAGAAAAAATCTCTATAATTTAGTGAAACAATACGCCATATGTAAGTAGGCCTAATATTTAAAAACTAGGGTCATTAAAAGTTTCGCGTTTAGTTTCATTTCTAAAACATTATAAGACATATCAGTACAACTTGGTTTATAGTTACATCTGTGATTGTTAATATTAAAAAAATGTAACAAATTATTTTTGTTAAATTAAAATTTTACTTGATTTTTAAAATAATTTTTAAAATGTATTCATTATTCTATTATTATTATTTAATTATTTTATAAATTTATTGAAATAAATATTTCAGGCCCGTAGGAACTAGGAGGAGGGTTATGCTCCCAGGTGAGAACAAAAATGTTTGTGTTTGTTTCTCTAATCTATGGTACATATAAAAGATCCCTTGCTACTAATGGAAAAATGTAGTGGTTTTCCTCTCTACGACTGTCAAAATGACCATATGTTTGAAATCCAATAACCGATTATTTATAAATCAATGTGCTATAGTGGTGTCATTAAACAAAACAAACATTATCTAATCTATAAATATGTCTTGTTCCCCCACCCTCCTTACGGAAGCGTATTGCCTCCACTTTAGATTGGCTGTGTCCTTGCTAGAGCTGGGCGGTATTGAAATTTGAGGTTCGGTATCGATATCGGTAATTTTGGGTTGATTTACTTCGGTATCGGTACGGTATTCGGTATTGACACGATACCGATATCCAGCGCTATTTTCGGTATACTCGGCTTTAAATGCATGCCTGTGTTATGGCTCACCCGCAAATTTCATCTAAATACAATTAAACTCCATACACAAGGCTCTCGTCTGATTTATGCCAACCCAGTTTTCATTCGTCAGATATATTATTAGTACTTTCCGAGAAATATTTTTCAATACCGAAATTTCGGTATTTTGAAATTTGTTCGGTACGGTAAATCGGTATTGACATAATACCGATACCGAACGGTATATACGGTATACCGTCCAGCTCTAGTCCTTGCACTCCAAATATTATTCCTACAGACCTAGGCCCTGTTCCACGAAGCAATCTTAGCCCTAAGCTCAACTTAAGTGCATAGGGTAGCTATGCGCCTAAGGTAATCTTAGAGCTAAGATCGCTTCGTGGAATGGGGCCGACCCTGTTCCACGAAGTGATCTTAGCCCTAAGATCACTGTAACTGGACAGCTAACATATGCACTTACGGTGATCTTGGCGCTAAGATCACCTTAAGGGCATACGGTAGTTATGCACTTATGGTGATCTTAGCGCTACGATCGCTTTGTGGAACGGGGCGCTGGAGCCAATTTCACTAAACATTTAAGTTTACGTCTGCGACTAGCAGTAATACCGGGCATACCTTTACACGTGTTTGGCATCTATTTCACACGGAAAATTACACCATTACAGAAGATGGACCATTTTAATGACAAAACAAAATTAAATATGTGTACTTAAAACTATATTTGCTGTACTGTCTATGATAGTAATAAGAATTGTGTTTTAGTCGTAGATTTAGGTTTACGTGCAAAACTATGCTTACGATGTTTTGTGAAATTGGGCCCAGCTTCTGTCGATGTATTACCGTCCTAGGTGGCGTCGTGGTTAGGTCATCGGTCTACAGGCTGGTAGGTACTGGGTTCGGATCCCAGTCGAGGCATGGGATTTTTAATCCAAATACCGACTCCAAATCCTGAGTGAGTGTTCCGCAAGGCTCAATGGGTAGGTGTAAACCACTTGCACCGACCAGTGATCCATAACTGGTTCAACAAAGGCCATGGTTTGTGCTATCCTGCCTGTGGGAAGCGCAAATAAAAGATCCCTTGCTGCTAATCGGAAAGAGTAGCCCATGTTGTGGCGACAGCGGGTTTCTGTGTGGTCCTTAACCATATGTCTGACGCCATATAACCGTAAATAAAATGTGTTGAGTGCGTCATTAAATAAAACATTCTTTCTTTTTCTTTCTGTCGATGTAACTATCAGCGAAAACGAAAAAGTGTATTGTAGGCGAGGCATTTCATTCCACGGAATTCTAGTTTCTTAAATATATGCGATATTTGCAATTGTAATTGTAACGAATTATTTTATTGGATCGTACAGTTATATTAATGTTTAAGTAATTATTTCATTTGATCCAACAGGCTACATAACTGGTGTTTAATGTTTATATAGTTTATAAAATGTTACGAGAAACCCATACCCCGACCATCCTCACTGTTGAAACTCGGCCCGCCTCAGTTTAGACACCCCCCACACACACACACAAAACTCGCTCTGGGGTGGTAGCCGGTATCGGGCTGCGAACCCAGTACCTACCAGTCTTATGTCCAATTGCTTAACCACACCACGGCACCGAGGCCAATTTCTGCACACAAGCCTGCAAACGTTAATATCCGAAGATTTTCAAAGATGAGTTGTTCCCCTTTGAGCACTGCCTACCAACAAAGAATTGTGGGTAATATCTAGCTAGTGTCCGCCATATTTGATGGAAATGTCTATAGCTGACAGCTATTGTTAATGTGGCAACTAAAACATTAACTGAGCTTAGAATCGACACTTAACACTTATTCTTAGTCATTAGGGTGCCTAACCCACCAAAATGAGTGCAGTAGACAGTAAAAAGTCGAAGAGAAGAAAGAACAAGCCTGCAGTTGTCAAATCGAATATTTCGAGTTCCAATGGCCCTGTCTCGAATGATATTTTACTAGGCTCCGAACATGAAACCGAGGGATGTGACGAGGCGGAGGTATTAGCTTGTTTGTTATGCAGTTGCATTTATTTTATTGCCAGGTCATTATGCAATAGTATTATGGCAGGAATGTAATCGTTTTATAAACATGTTGCAACCCCCACTTGAAGGCACTTCATAATAGGTCGCTGAATGAATCATTCATCAAATCATTCAGATTCATTGCTGATATAATTTGGACCACCCCCACCCCTCCCCCACCCCATCGATCCCCTACTCTTTGTACAAGATTTACATTGTGTGAAATACATGTGGAAAGACTGCTGACTGTTGAAGCATATTTCATGATTACAAATTTGTTAGAAACCACTATGGCTTGGTTTGTCGTAGAAGTACAGGGGTTTGAACTAAAAGCCCTGGCATGGTACATTAGCCCGGATTGGGTATGTCAGCATGTGTTAGAATGCTACACCTTATCACAAGACCACTTATTGTTATCACCGAGTCAACACTAGTCCGAATGGACGTAGAAAGAAAGTGGGTTTTTTTCTACATCTGAAAAGTGTTATATTACTGTGTATGCATGTATATATATAGATATATAGGTAGGAGTTTCCTTTGGCACTGTCACGTATAAAGAACATTATAAATACTTATCATAGAGAGTTAGGGTTAGTGACAGTGCCAAAGGAAAGTCCTTCCGATATATATAGATATATATAGATACAGGGCTCAAAGTTTGAAAACATGTCCCCACCACCCCCACAGGCTCCCAACTCCAACTCCCCAGATCATCAATGAATACTATAGTAGTTAATTGTAAGCTATAGAAGAATTTAATGATTATAGTTCTACCAGTACTTCTTAATAGCTAATTTATTCTTTGATATTAATGATATAAAACATCACAATTGAAACAATAGAGTAAATACAAGTTTATTAACAACAAAGCTTCCACCACCATCAGAATGACGGTAACTAAAAGTTCTCTCCTTCACTTTCTATGACGGTCACATGATGCCGAATTATAAATATTGGCCAATCATCAGTCGCCAATCGATGAAAAGTGCAAGTATCTGGGTCAGAACTTTCCAGACATTGACGTGATGATCAGATTGTATGTAGACATTACAATTCAGGTTTTGCGTTAAAATTAAAGTAAATGTAACAATGCCATGTGCATTGTGTTACACTTGCTTTTAAACTAAAGGTCTTTAAAATCGTGAACGTGTTTAAAAGTCGACTTGCAAATGGATCCATGTAGAAAATACGGCCTGTTTGTAAGAAACGTCTTGAACTGTGTTACCGTAATTTTGTAGTCTTTTGGTGTTATTTTGTTTCCAATTATTATTAACCGTCATCAGACAAGAATCCTAATAAAACCTATTAAATCGGTATACATAATTATAATTTTGTTCAAACTGAGTTGATATCCTATTTAAGGTACATCTCAAATTTTAAACTTACTGCTTAAAAAATATGTTCAGCGAAAGCTGTTTCTTTTCAGCCGTAGCACAGTAGGCCAAAGGGTGGTATTTTTCTCAGAATTGATGACGTCAACAGACCAAGCATTATGATTCTGTTGCGAATCACGTGCAGATTAACAAAACGTTGGGTCACTTGGCTATAACTTAAGACTACAAATTTCATAGTATGCGTCAATGCAGTGGCCACTTTCCAACTTCTACAACATTTACTTTGTACATTGAAAAATCACAACTTACCCATTTAGCTGACTGCAGTAATTTTATCCAGTAGCGAAAAAATAAAAATGCATTGGTAAAGCCCCTGGCCTATAGTAATTTGTATAGCAGCATAAGCATTGTTGTTAGTACTACTGTCAAGTCTGAGCCTACAAATAAAAAACCAATATATATTTATCTGTAGACCTCCTTAACACTACATACGATACTAGTGCATTTGTATGTTACGCTAAATGTGTAATGTACAGGACTAGCTCTGGCACTCGCCAATTGCGAATTTTTAAAACAGTTGGCAAATTTGATTTTAGTTTGGTGAAATAATTTCAGGTAATAATAATTATTATTTTTAAATAACTGACTATTTCTGCAATTCTTTAAGTTTAATGACAATTTGGCGAATTGTTTTGCTAGCCCTGAATATAGCACATCTAGATGTTTTACCAGTCACATTTTCTTTCCTTGTTCCCGTCGATTTAACTGAGAAAACCAAGCAATTTCTGAAATAACAGTAATCGTGCTAAATATGTAATAAACACACCTTTTGTGGGCGATATACTGCAGTAGTTTTCAGTTTGAATGTGTATTTAGCATGGAACAAACTAGCGAGTAACAATCCCAGTTCGTTTGAAGAAACTCCAACATATGTCTTACAGCAGGGCTAGCACTGACATTTGCCAAATGCAAATTTTAAGAACAGTTGGCAAATTTGTATTTTTAATTTGGCAAAACTTGGTTTTTTTTTTAGTGATAAGTATAGGTTTTGCATTTTTGAGATGCATGTACTTTGGTGAAATATTTTGATCATCCAGAACTAACCCTGTACAGATAATGGTAGTATAGCAAGACAACCGGGCAGTACAAGTTGCTGTTTATGTGGTCGCAAGTCAAATGTGCTTGGTGTCAGAAAAACCTGTGGTACCAAACTATACTGACCCAAGTCTATCACAGGGTTTGACGTCGCAGAACTAATTTTATGCATCAACCACTCATTAGGTGGCATTTGTTGTTAAAGGCTACAACAATGGCGGTGTCTAGTAGCAAAAGTGTCAGTATTTTGTTCTTTATTTAATTAAATATTATATATTATATAGTAAAATTGTGTGCCGGTGTTGACAGAGCTAAATACTACATAAACTATTCTCTTTTTTTTCTTGAATTTGTATCGAAACTGGAATAGACAGCATCTGGTTTAGGCTGAATTTTATTGCTAATGGATAAATGGTAGCTGCGTGGACAGGACAGCATCCACTGTATTTCCAACAAAATGGTAATCACCAGACCTTGCCTTTCAAGGTGGGCGGGTGTGATCATGCTCGTACAGCGCACATAATTTCAATCTGGCAAGTTTGAAAAATAGCGCATGGTACACTTAGCAAACAGCGCGTAAAATAATTTTGTATATTGATTGCCACTATTTACCGTATGTAGCTGATAGAAAGATCCGTTTAAGTAATACCAGAAAAAAAATGTTATGAGAACAGTAGTGTCCATACAAGATTTTAATATATGACTGGTACTTACCTTTGCTTTACAAATCAGAAAACACAGGTTTCATAGACATCTTCGAAGACGTACCAATCCGATCAAAACCTCTTTGCCTATTTAATTTATTATTAATTAGAAACAGTCCACTTTTGTAAGGTAATAGATCACAACATCTGATAATAATAACTCATTTATACTGTTCATATAGTTATGACAAAAAGAGAAACAGGATTGAATTAAACAGTGGCTTCTGTAGCCTACACAAATGAACTCGTTACGGAAATCAGCGAAGTCGGTAAAATTGTTTCGATTAGTTCATAACGGTTAGCCTACAAAGCTTATTTGAGGTTCCAAAAATGGCAATCGTGTAATTTTATACTTTCTTTAAAAAAGAAATGAAATTTAGACAGAATAATAAAAAGAAGGAAAAGAAATGATAAATAGGTATGTAGGAATAAGCCTAGGTATTGTTTTTACGTCTATTGTTTTTCTGTTTTTAATCTTTAAAAAAATCACATAAAGCTTCATTTAAATAGGTTACTGAATGTGCGTATGTTATTTAGATATGTATATATGTACACACTATAGTAACAGTAATCAAAGTAACGTTTGTTTTATTTAACGACGCCACTGGAGCACATTGATTTTTTATCTTATCATCGGCTATTGGACGTCAAACATATGGTCATTCTGACACTGTGTTTTAGAGGAAACCCGCATAGGCTACTCTTTTTACGACAGGCAGCAAGGGATCTTTTATTTGCTCTTCCCACAGACAGGATAGCGCAAACCATAGCCTTTGTTGAACCAGTTATGGATCACTGGTCGGTGCAAGTGGTTTACACCTACCCATTGAGCCTTGCGGAGCATTCACTCAGGGTTTGAAGTCGGTATCTGGATTAAAAATCCCATGCCTCGACTGGGATCCGAACCCAGTACCTACCAGCCTGTAGACCGATGGCCTGCCACGACGCCCTACCGAGGCCGGTAAAAAAAAACAGTAATCAGTGATCATTTCTGACTATTTAATTTTTGTTTCGTTTGTTAGAAAGTCACAGGCCATGTGACTGGAACATGATTTGATGCGCAGTACTCTGTGGCATATTGACCAATCAGAGCTATCGGGGTCAGATTATTTTTACTCTTGGAATTCTGCACACCCACGCCAGTCTACTTGACAACTTATTACGCATTAATGATGGTGTCTAAAATTATGTTCTTTTATTATCTTTATTATGGCATCCCACGTTTGGAATAAAATCCTTTGTAATGACAGAATTTTTTCAGAGTTTGTATATTTTGTTATTAACAACATTTGGGCCATTCTAGATCAATGACATAACGCCATCAGAGCCGTTCGTAACTTGTAGCGGTTGGTCAAATGACATGTTACAAAATGTTGAGGGAGGGAGATTGTTTGCATAATTGTTAAATTAAAAATGCCACGTGAATGTCAAGTGTCCCAAGTAACACTATCAATTGAAGTAACTGTAGGCCTATGTTTCACGAGTTATTTTAAAAAAAATTTTTTTTAATAATATGAGTCAGTAGTGCACACCTGAGATGCTTGGGTTGTAGTTCATGAATCACCTCCTTGGAACCAGTGTTTTTTTCCCATCCCAACTATTCTAATCATGTTCGTTGTACATAATAAAGAAATTCAAGACAAGTTGATTGCAATATATATGTTTTAACTGCACGTTCATCAAACCATCTAACACTGAAAAGGTATAATTTTAATTGTGTGCATCAAATTATTATTGTCATTATTGTTAAAAATCAAAAAATCAAATGGTCTGCATCAGTATATTCATGTCATAATTATATTTCTTTAGTACTACTCCTGAAACTTTTTAACTCCATTCCTGAAAGGGAAAAGAAGTCGGACTGCACCAATGAACCAAAGAACATAAAATTAGAAGAAAACATTATTGGTTTATTTTAGCAACATATGTCTCTGCATTTACAGGTACCTATTACTTTATAAATTAATAAATGCTTGATTTTCACTCTCCTTAGCATTTTGATGAGTGCCATTTTTCATTCGCCTAAGTGTTTTGAGGTGTGCGATTTTCCACTGTTTTTTTAAAAGGCAAGGACTGAATCGCACAAAAGTATTTAAATTAAAATTGGCCATTGTTTTTAAAATTTGTAATTGACGGATTTGGCAAATTGAATGTAGCCGAACTCTTTGTGTTGTCATGCTTCATTAACCAATACTAACGATGGAACTAGAAGTAAACAACAATTTTCCGATCACAACTGCTGCTTGATCTCATCAGGTAAAATAATGGGCCACTTCTTTGAAAATAATTTTTCTAAAGATTTTTTTGTAATAAAAATCATCTGGACTGAAATAAATTAGCAAATTATATATTTTTAACCAGATAAATCTAGAGAATATATCCAAGTCCGAGATTATTAATATCAACCTTTCCATTAAACTGACATTAAATACATTGTGATATATATGTAATAAATATTGGGGCAAAATAAACCATTTCAGTCATGTTCTGTCATGTCTAAACCGTAACCCTCACTGTCACCAGTTTGATTATTTATGTTCAATCTGCTGCAGAATTAGTTTAATTGGAATAATTTAAATATAATGTCAGTCAGCATTTCCGAAAATAAACTTCACATGATCGAAACTAGTTTTTGGTACATTTTATTATCAACATTGCATTTGTTTTATTGAGAAAAAAAATTACACTTTTTTTTTTCAGTGGTACTGTGTATATAATAATTTAATGTTAGGCTCAAAAACCAGACTGGGTCGACCAAGATCGTTTGATCATCTGAACATGCTTCTTATTAATGTAACAACATTAAGGCAGTTTTCGTAGTCAAGAGATTCGATATTAAAAAAAAACCTAACTTCAAATGATGATTTATTGAGACCAACGGAAATAGGAGTTCAACAATTTATAATGACAAATTTATTTTGGTGATTTAAATTGACAGTGACTTAGTGTTTTTAAATTGCGAAATAGCCTGACTGCATCTTAAATTTTATCTACTCAGAATTACTGGTCCGGGTGACTAGTATCATTTAAACTCTACTTGTCCCAGCGATTTTTACTTGGTGTCAAAATTAATTAAATTGTTATTTTAACAAGTTATACATAGTTGTATATCATTGTAGACAACTTGCTTTACGTTAATTCTCATCAGCTTGTCCTATAAGACGAGTGTCTCCATTTTTACTTGTCCTACCCAGGTGTATCTCTTGAAAGAGGGACCAATATTTAAATGGTCTCGTATCAAGGAGCAAATCATCCATGCTATTGAAACAATTGCCAAACGTATCACGGCAACAAATGAGAATTGTTTGCAATTTTTTCTATTGATGTAAAATTTGTATAACTTACATGTAGTAAAGTGATTTTATATTAAATTCTGAATTGTACATCGATAAATTCACAAAAGATTACACAGATAATAACTTACAAATTACAAGGAATTATGGATTATCTGTCCAGAGTGAAATTAATGTTATCAGTCACCAGCTTTTAGAGAGTGACTGACAACATTAATTTCACGAGTGACAGATAATCCGTAATTGCGAGTATCGAGTGGGTTATTGTATTTATTACCCATAGTGTAAATAGTTTAAAAACTTAAACTTTAAATGTCTTACATGACCCAAACTATATAATATACAAGATGTGAAAGTCTGAGGAAACTGATGACGTCACGAAAGACTTGACAGTCGAGGAAACCGATGTCGTCGCCAAACTAACGTCATGACGTCAGCGGGGAAAGATAACTTCTATATTTCCCCAGAGCTAGATAGAAAATATATTCACCCGCATCTTACTGCCCATTTGGGTAATAAAACAACTTCTTACACATGTATGCAAGTAAATTACAGACGACACAACTTAATTCAAACTATAACAAAATTAGTTTTTGACATGTTTTCTATGAAACGTTTACGTAATGTCCCAATTTACTTAATGTCATTTTCTGCATTTTATCAGATGATGATTTTCAGGTTTTGTTTTTAAACCAACCACTGAATCAGAATGAAATTTAAATAGAATAACAGAAGATTTTTTTGTCATTAAATGTACGGTATGTGTAGAGTAGATGATTGTTTTGTGAATGGATTGCAATAACTGGGTGATGTGTCCAGTTGGGAAAGTGTTAAAACAGTCTACTTGTTCTATGTCCAAAACCCCTTGTCTCATGCAATAGAACAATGTCAAATGTTGAACCCTGATTTGGCTTATATGTTACACTATAAATTAATGAGTGTTAAAACTTGTTGAAAATCCATCCCACTAGCACAATAGTATACATGTATAATATTGTCTGTATTATAATAATTTATTAAATTATATAAATTAATATGTCATCATGCTGCTAATACAGTTCCAAGGTTTCCATTCCAGAAATGTTCATGAATCGTACAAATTGCTATATCAGTTATTTTTATAATTTCGACCAATGTTTAAAGTTATTACTCAGAATTAACTATTGGTATATTTGTTTGCTAAAAGTCTTAAATATATATATATAGGTCTACAATTGTTTTATTACCAGATACATGTATAACTTTAAGTTACGTATATGTGTTAAAACAATTTTATTACCTTAGTTCAATCGTGGTGATATGTAGCAAGATTATAGCTATGACAGTACCAATATCCGGTGTCGGACACATACAGTGACTATATATATAAAGAAACAAACAATTAAAATTTCAATGGTGTTAGAGCTTACTTGCAGAGAGGTATGCACTTTTTTGTCAGATAGTGTTTTGTTTACATAATTAAAAAAAGAGTCAAAATGGTTTATTTTTAACCATGTTCTATATAACAATTAATTCTTTGAGAATAGTCATACATGTATGTATATGACTGAATTTAACCATGATTAAATAGGAAGTAACCCAGTTTTGATCAACATTGATGTTACAAAGAATAGCAATAACAGTTGCAACTGAAATTATAGCCAGCAATTTCTTTGGCTTATCTTAAATATTAACATTTTATATATTAATAATAATAACCAATCAGGAACAAGCTTACAAAAACATATCCAGCAGGGTTATTAACATGCACAAATTAGAATGTAAAATACCAGCATTTTGCGAGGAAACATTTATTCTTTGTAATTATTACCCATATGGGCAGAGAGAAGTGGGGAAAGAAAAATGATTTTTCCCTACGGAAGGAAAAGAAATTTTCTTCCCCTAGATATGTTTTGACGTCGTAAACAGTGCTTCATTAGTCATGAAGTTATCTCCACAACGAACTTGTGTCATCAGCAATATGTTCGTCACAGCTATGACGCAACGCTGTCTCCTATTCTCAACTTGCAAACTTGTTTTCAACCACAGTATTGTTTGAAAATCTTCCATAAAATGATAAAAATTGCTAATGGGTAATAAATAGAATACCCAACTCACTACTCGGCAATTCCGTTTATCTTGCACTCGTGAATTGATGTTATCCTTCTCTCGCCAAAGGCTCAGGGAAGGACAACATCAGTTTACTTGTGCAAGATAAACGGTATTGCCTCATAACTCGTTGAGTATTCTCTAATTCTATACCCAGCGACAAATTATTAAAAAGATGGTGAAAAATAGCTGGCTATATATTGCCTAATTATGATATCCTTAATCAGCCTTGGAACTTAAGTGTTCACATGGGGATGAAAGTTGAGTGATCAATAGCTCGTGTCAAACTCGATTTTAATCGTAACTTCAGTACATCATGTAATGTAATGTGATAAAAGTTTTCTTTTATTCAAGTGTTTCAAGTTCGACATGTTATAGTAATATCAATAATTTTACAACTACATGTACGGTACTTGTAATATTTGTATGTTAAAAAATAAAAAATAAAATTTCAATTTCTACAGACATATTTGAACAGTATTTTTATATATGTTGATGAAAGCGAAGATATGTATGGATTTTGAATTTGTTTTTCCACAGCATATTGAGAAGATGATGGATGCGACGGATGAACTTGATATGCCACTGCCCCGATTCCCACGTGGTCCAAACCCATACTTTGAAAGAGGGCCTTGTTTGCTATGTGGTAGTGGCAAGGAACTGCCTGATGCTGGTAAAGTAATGGAAGGTTGGTGTGGACTTTTTTTTTCTTTCTTTTTTTTAAACTGATTCAACCTATTGACTTTAATTTTAATGCAGATGTTTAATGTTGTAGTATAACATGTTTGAGTTCATATTTAAAATAAAATTCAGTTATCATACATTATGAACAAATTGGTGTATATGGTACAATTTCAACCCCTATTTAGGTACACTTATAGATGTATGAATGCCCATCTCTTCACCCGATCTTTCTGGGAGGGAAAAGATGGTACAATTCTTATTAAAGAAATCTGATTTACTTAATTATTCTATAATGGATGTAGATCTATAATTTTAATTTTAAAAACACTGTCTCACTTGCATACTATACATCTCTGAATTTTATTTCACAACTTGACATCCCTGAAATTTATTTCACTATTGTTGCTCTATAAACTATTAAGAGTACACAGGGAATGTTGCTTATTACTGTTAGAAGTTAACTTTTTGTTTTGTATTGCAGCGCTGGATGATAAACACATTAACACAGACACAAGTGCCAACACTCAGGTCAGTTCTTGCTGTGTTAGAAGCAACCAAAAAAACCTGTGATATCTGGGCCCCTTTTTATAAAACTTTATAAAGTTTATACTCAAATCTTTAATGTCTACACATGCATGCAATTTATATGTGTTGCCATGACCTTAAGGTCTCAATACATTGTTAAAGACTTATGTTAGAGTAAATATTTTACATTTTAAGTATGGGACCAGGTCTCCCTGATGAATACAAGGTTAATCAAACAGTATGGTCACCATGCCTGATTTAGAAATAAGACCGTTAATAAAATTAGATTCATTTTGTATTCTTAATTAGGAACATCAGTAATGCAGCAGTACTTAGCTGAATGTAGTATAATTTCTGTCCACAAAGAAAACATCCCAATATATCTTGATTATGTATTTTGTAGTTATTAGAAGAATGTAATCCACTTAGCAGGTGCTATTTCCATACAGTTGCCACTACAGACCACTACACCCTCTTCTTTCACTATCTATTAACAACTAACAAGTAACCCACTGTCCTGGACAGACATCCCAGATAGCTGAGGTGTGCCCAGGAGAGTGTGCTTGAACCTTCATTGGATATAATCATGAAAATAAGTTACATTGAAATGAAAAATGCACACCAAAAATGACAGCTTTTGGGTGATTGTTGACAAAACTTGGCATGTCATTTTCATCATCAGATTTTAAGCACCCATTATGGAAATTCCTGGAAGCCCAATTAAACCTCTGATTTTATAATTAATACGTGATTGAAAGCTGGATTTGGATCCCAAAAGTTTCCTACGTACGAAAAAACATGTATTAGAAAATAAAATGACATTTTAATTTGTGCAAACAGCAGAACAATCAGAAACAAATTTAATATACACCCAATACTGTTACGCAGAAAAATATATTTAATATATAGAGGCTATTTCATGGGTTTTTTTCTAATACGATTTTTATGTCAACGAGTGATGTGTGAAAACCATATTTTCACGAATTGCAAAACACATATCATATATTTCTTCTTATGGAACTTTGCCAGAAAGTTTACTTAACCATAGACTTTTAAAAAGAAATTTGAATAAAATTTATCTTTATTAACATTTATTTAACAATACTGCGGTGCAAACATACCTGACAAAGCGATCCTCCCAAAACTCCTACAAAAACAAAACGAGTCGAACGCCGTTAAATTCTTACACTTACACTCGATGACACTACATTGTGTCATCATTATTTAGCTTTGTATTCAATTTGTTTTAGATATTTTATCGTAATTTTATGGGTCAAATATGATTAGATGCATTGGTAATCATCAAATTTAAATATGAAGAAATGAGACAAAGGGAGATAATTTAATCATGCACTTTTACAAAAAAGTACATACGATTTCTATATTTTCACTGTAGCTAAAATACAGTGAAAATATGACTCTTCACTGGATATGACTTTTATGGTTTCTGTAGATCTATATATTTCATTGCTATGTATATAATAAGTAATTATACTCGTTATAAAGTGTCATAGTGGGTAACATCTTGACAGTGGCAACAAAAACTGAGGACAGTCCCTTTAAAATTGAATATGCTGCTTTAGTGAAATATTAATCTTTATTTTTCAGTTGCCACTGTACGTGTGTCCATCATGCTTAAAAGCCAGTTCTGACTCTGAGATGGAATCTAAGTCTGGAATAGATTCTTCTCTTTTGGTGGGTTCAACATGACGTTTTGTTTGTTTGAGAATCTTTTTAAGTGTTTCCAGTTTTTGTTTTGCCTAAGTAGTTAAAAAAGCGAGATATAGGTATAACTTTTTCGGTGGCGGTGGCAATGACAGCGTCAATTTTTGTTATAAAGTTTAAACAATTAGTTTCACAATTAGATCAGTTTCTCACAAGCCCTAAAGTCCTAGGTCAGTGACTTGATT
This sequence comes from Gigantopelta aegis, assembly GCF_016097555.1. NCBI lineage: Eukaryota > Metazoa > Mollusca > Gastropoda > Neomphalida > Peltospiridae > Gigantopelta > Gigantopelta aegis. The sequence continues at coordinate 17,705,011 of NC_054708.1, read as the reverse complement.
TATAGTTATAGTTAATTTATATCATGGATGTTCATCACAGTGCATCAAAAAGTTTATGAAAGGCGAGACATATAATTCCGCAGAATTCATGTTCCTTTTTGTCACATATTGTCCCATCTTTATTAAAGTCATTAAGGTGCTGCATGTTTGACCACATCAGATCTCGGTCAGTATCAATTTCTTCGGTCCATAAAACCTGATATTGCCGTCATTGACGGTAAATAATTGATAATTATATAGTGTTTTATTTGTATCATATATTGACTTCCTAAATCTTTTTCTTTTTGAATTACGCAATGATTCGCGTAAATATTCTTTTAATTTGGAACCTCTGAATGGAGATGAAATGAGATAAATGTGGGGTTTTTTTTTTTTTTATCTTGTAGGATCCTGATCTTCAGCTAGATTCTGCAAACCTCTCCTTCCTGCCTGACTTGGAAAACTCGAGATTTATGAATCAGAATGGAACACAGTGTACTTGTAAAGCATGTACAGAGAGAAGGTACTCACATAATAGCTTTGCAGATAGAAGCATTACCAGTGTTATTGTTATTGTACATATCTGTTAAGATGACTTTCAGAATACTTGCTTGTTACAGTACGATCGTTTTTTATAATGTTTTTATTCATACTTTGTACAGCAATTATTTGAAAATACTTTTAACGTGTGAAGTTGGATTGGTTTTAAATATTTAAATTCATTTTGGTATCTCTTAGTGTTGTTCCATTTAGTCATTGACAACACGCATTGGTAAGTTGGACCATTTCAAATACTGGTTGGAGTTACTTCCCTTTTATTTGTGTTCCTTCATATACTGATGATAAATTGTACTGTTTTATTCAGTTTACATTCACTCTTTATTTAAAGGGCTGACAGTGATATACTTATTTAATACACAAATGACACATGCTTTGTTTACATTTAAGAAAAATGAAACAAGCATATATAAACATTTCAATTATTTTGTTCCGAAAAAATGGAAACTATTTTTAAAAAATATTTTTATTATTTAAATTTTTTTATTAGGGAGAAAAAAACACTTCAAAAATGTTAACAAAGAATTGCCAAGCAAATTAGATTTCTGACAACATAATTTACATTGAATCAGATATTGCTGTATTATAAATTGGTTGATGCAAATTAATGATCCATTACATTTCATCTGATTATCAACACAAGTATTTTGTATGATCAAATTTACAACATTTTCTTGCCAAGCACGAACATGTTTTGACTTTAATCTACTGGACAACTTGTAGTTATTTGTTTCTGAGGATCCAATTGTATTATTTGATATTTGTGCTGCAGGGAAATTGAAGAGGAACATGACCGCGAGACACAAGAGTTGCAGAAGTGCTGGGCAGACCTGCGAACGTACATCCGAACAGTGTATGGATCTGAAGAACCTAGCCTTACTGATGACAGAGGGCTGGAGATACAGGGATTAGTGAAACGGTTAGCATGGTCAACTTCATTCAGAACGTATTAACATACAAATCTTGGAGTGGAAGAGAAGCCATATTTATTTTTCAAATAATTACTATTGTTTACGAACAAAATTTGTTAAAACCTGATCATATTTTACTGTGATCGAATCATCTTTGCAGTAGTATGGTGTATCTTTATGCAAAACAAAAATGTCTTGCTTTCTTATATAGCCTAAAGTATTAAGTTAAACATTAAAAAATAATAATAATAAAAATAAGCACCAAATTTAAGTACGTCTTTTTTCTGTTAGGCTTACTGCACACAAAAGCTATCAGCTGAATAAATCTTTACTTGAGACTATTTGCTCAGCTGTTGGCTCATAGTAATTTCACCATACTTGATGAGCTAAGTGCTGAGCTAGTTTGCTTGTGACATCACCCTGAAGCAATTTTCATAAGAATTTTTGCTGAACTAATAGCTCTCATGTGGTAGGCTTTAGACATGTGTAACATCCCTCAACAGCTGTGTACCTTGAATAATTATCAATATATGCAGGTATTTTGCCATGTGCACATGTTTTGTCCTCATTTAAGACTTCACATATAAAATAAACATGCAGTGATCACCTTTTGTAAATGAGGCCCTTTGGGTTTACACCGGTATGTGTCCGATTTTGTTTGTTTTCATTTTAAAATATGCAGTCTTATCAGGCAGCGTTAACTCTGGGTGAGAAGAAAATTTCGCCAAATTGTCTGTTAAACTTAAAAAAGTGAAGAAATCCTGTGTGGGTTTTATTTCCCAACAAAATATCGGTCTTTACATGAAATTATTTTGTTAAATTAAATTAAAATTTGTAAGTTTTTGTTAAAACTCACAATTGGCGAATTTGGCAAGTGCCAGAGCTAGTCCTGATCAGGGATCAACAAATCTTGGTCCAAGCTAGGGAATATTTGGTTTGGGCTAGTGAAAATTATCACCTGTATCACTGTAATATATAGAGCACCAGACAAAGCTTCTGTGAGTGTGAGGGTTAGTGACTCTGTCAAACACTTGTCGAACACTGGCGCCACAGCTTAATGGTTAGAATATTGTTTTCATTAATTTGTTTGTGTCATCAAACAGGTTGTGTGCACGTGATCCACATCAGCTCTTCTTGCGAATGGAGTCTCAGGTTCGTGAGTTTGTCATTGAGAAGAAAGTGCGCCTCCTCAAACAGCTCGATTGTGGGTACAAGACTCCACCCGAGGCTAAGCAGTTTATTTCCCTCTTGTTGGATGAATACCATCAGCTTTGTCTGGCATCCAGGCTCACATCCAAATGGTTGATAGATTTGGTAAATACCCAATTCTACAGTGTTTCTGGTTGGTTAAACAAGAAGAAATATTGGATTAATTAAATTGATGTTAAATTTTTTAATAAATGTTATTTATATATTGAAATTTATGTTTGCATGATTTTTTTTAATGGTTGAAATAAACAATTAATGTGATTGTACTTTTTTGATTTACAAATTTTAATTGCCCATGTGTGTAGCTCTAAATATGAATATTGTTCTGCTTTCATTTTCATTATGAATCAATTTGTCCAAGACTGGTAATTCCCTATATTTCCAATAAAAGGAGAAAACTCTCGACTATAGTGTACACATAACCGTTGTATGTGTAACATGCTACAAGCCATATCTGTTGCTTCTTTGCATTGCTCTTGCTCTTTTGTAAATGAATGTATCTTTTTATTTTATTTTGTTTTTGTAGAAGGAACACATTAAAAGGTTCAATGTGACCTGGGAATTGCACAACAAACATCTTGTTCAGTCCATAGTGTACACTGATCCAGCCATACACAATAGTCTTCATGTCATAGTCGATCAGCTAAGGTTAGTGAAGATTAAGAAAATGTTGTTAGTTATACTGATGCTGTAACTTAATCATTTGTGACTGGAAGTATGATCAAGTATTTTGACATTGTTGTACAGGGTATATTGGTGGGTAGGAGTGTTTTGAGACAAAAAGGACCTATGAAACTAGCTCCTCAACCTATGGATACATGTATTTATATTTTAGAATTTAGAAAATTTAGAAAATTTACAAACAATAAAAGTTTTAATAATATGTGCATTCTGTTAATGTGGAACATACATATATATACAGTTGAATCCCGTTGGCTCAAACCCCGTCAGTGCTTGAGAAAGTGTTGAACCTATTCATTCGGTCAACATCGTGTAAGTTTAACTCGGGACTTCGTTTTTGGTTCGAGCGTTACAGTGCATTTGTCCCTTCCGAGTTGACCCACCGAGATTCTACTATTTCTTAAAAGCCATGCCTTCTGATGTCTGATCTAATTGTGGTTTTTTTCAGGCTAATGAGTAAAACACTTTTTTCTTTTATAGAAATACTTTCTTTCTTTTTCTTTTAATACTTAATGTCAGTCCAGTGGTCCACATTGTTCTGTTTTGTGATTTCAGGATGGGCGCTGCTTCAAAAGAGTCCTACAATGAGGACACGTATCCAAAGTTACTGCACGACTTTCTCAAGTTCCAAGATGAAATGTCTGTGATACTTGTGGTGTGGAGGGACTGTCAGCAGCTCATAGAGGCTTACAATGAACAACAGGTAGGCAAATAGCATTATCTACGTAAAAAGAATGAATGAATATGAAAGTTAGTTTGTTTTCTTTAACACCACTAAAGCACATTGATTTATTAATCATCGGCTATTGGATGGCAAACATTTGATAATTTTGACATACGGTGAGAGAGAAACCCCAACACAATTTTCCATTAGTAGCAAGGGATCTTTTCATATGCACCATCCCACAGACAGGATAGCACATACCACAGCCTTTGATATACCATTTGTGAGAAATGGCCCAATGGGCCCAATGACTGTGATTGATCTGGCGAGCACTTTACCACTGGGCTATCAATTTACTTGTGGCTTCCTAGTCCGATTGTTTATGTGAAAGTAGTCCGATTGTTTAGTGTGTGGACTACTGCAGGCGAGAAGCCCGACGAGGTGTTGTGATTTCCCGCCGTTTTGACACGACACTCACCGGAAACTGAAAAAAGATTTTTTTTTCAAAAGTGTAGATCAATTGAAAATACCTTGAAATTTTAGTTCTGTTAAGTATAAGAAGGTAATTTTCAGGGACCGATTGACTAATAATGGTTTTCAAAATTAGTTAAACAATTAAGTTATCAATATTAAATGGACAGTTTTAAAAAACGGCATTAGCCATTTAATAAAAATTACAAAAAAAGAACAATTTCTGTTTGATATTTGACTTGTGACATACAATGTTTATATATTCTTATACTTGTTAGATAAAAAACAAAAAGTTGTTAAAAAGAAAACTTTACAAAAACGGCAAAATACAATTTTACAAACATATACAATGTTTATATATTCTTATACTTTTAGAAAAACAAAAAGTTGAAAAGAAAAACATACATACATACATACATATATATATATATACATATACATATATATATATATATATATATATATATACATATATATATATATATATACACATATACATTCATTTTTAGACTGCACTGAAAGTGAAGCAGAAATGGCTGAAAGAGGACTGGGAGTTCTTCAAGGCTCAAAGAAACTTACTAGAAGAACAGGTTCTCAAGAAGCAGCCCAAAAACTCAGCTCTTTCCCATAGGTTGGTGTTATACAGTGTAAATTTCACCTATAATGATATGGGTGGCATGTGTAAAAATTGACATGGTTTTAAACTAAAATGTTTTAACTATTCTATGGTATAATATGGGTGGAGGGTGTAATTAAGTTGGTGCTGGCAGATTTGTCAGTATGTCAGGCCACAACATATTTTATGTTCTTATATGAATCGAATTAAACCATTTTTACCTTTATTCATTAAAATGTAAAAAAAATCAGCTATATTTAAGTTTTTAGTATGGTGTACAGTATGCGATTTTGGTTTAAGTTTCATAAGGACTCTGCAAATCAACCCAGCGAGCCCTGCCATGCATCTCCAGTAGAACAGAAGATTCACTAAATGTTGAGATATATATTGACTGTGTCTTTTAGATGGATCAATGTAATTTGTACAAATAAATTTTACGAGCCATGTGGGCTCGTATGCTAGAGAGTCCTATATGATTTTTGTGAGCCTCAGGCTCCCTGACTCTCCTCAAAATCACACACTGGTGTAGCTGTACAATTGTGAATACTGTTTCATGTGAATGTTTTATTTCAGTGTGGAGGTGCAGTTCACGGAGACCATGAGGAACATGTTAACTGTATCATGTGAATGTTTTATTTCAGTATAGAGGTGCAGTTCACTGAGACCATGAGGAACATGTTAACTGTATCATGTGAATGTTTTATTTCAGTATAGAGGTGCAGTTCACTGAGACCATGAGGAACATGTTAACTGTATCATGTGAATGTGTTATTTCAGTATGGAGGTGCAGTAATGTTAACTATGATGTGACTGTTTTATTTCAGTATTGAGGTGCAGTATACGGAGACCATGAGGAACATGTTAACTGTATCATATGAATGTGTTATTTCAGTATGGAGATGCAGTAATGTTAACTATGATGTGAATGTTTTATTTCAGTATGGAGGTGCAGTAATGTTAACTGTATCATGTGAATGTTTTATTTCAGTATGGAGGTGCAGTTCACAGAGACCATGAGGAACATGTTAACAGGGAGTAAGCCATCTGCTGACGAATGTCACTGTCCAAGATGTAACAGAAAGAGGTTTGCAGTGGTTTTTTTCTTTCTAACTGTAGTTTTTGTCCCACTTTTTACGAAGTAAAAAAGCGAAATATAGCTATAGCGGCTGAGACGGTGTCAATCTTTGCTTTAAAATTTTACTTTTAGATCGGTTTCTCGTAAACTATAAGTCCTTAGAACAATGAAACTTGGTTTATAGTTGCACAAATGGATGTTCGTCACAGTGCACTGAAAAAGTTTATGGTAGGCAAGACATTTAATTTTGTGGATTTGTTTTGTTTTTTAAATGTGAATTGCATATTATCACTAAAAATTATCCCAACGTATGTAGTCTTATGTTAGTAATAATTATTAGTCATCTCAAACTAACAGCTTTGTTTGTGCTGATTAAAATAATTAAATGATGCATTTGGAAATGACAATATGTCAGAAATCGAATATTAATTTAGACAAATTGTAATGCTTCTTTAACTGCACAATTTACTTGTTCTTTGAACAACAGGTGTCCGTGCGATGAATGCACCATCACACACATGATCACATGTGGCATCATCAATCCGGATGCGCTAGAGAGTAACAACACCCCACAAACGTTCAACTTTCCCCACGACCCGAACCGGTATGTCATAGACGTCACTCCTCCATCAATGTCGAGCACAACCTCAAGCAGTGGCTCGTCTAGTCCGATATTGGTTGAACACGAAAGACTCATTCTTCCTTTTGATGACTGTCCAGAACATTTTGAGTGAGTCAATTTTTATATCACGCTGATGGGTTTCTCAGCTGCGCATGAATCAGTTCATGGGTGCTAACTTTGTGTAACGAACTCCCTTGTCATGCTTTTTTTTTTGACACTGCAGTTGCATTAGATAATGTTTTTTTCTATGTTTCACTTGACTTACGTTAAAAGCAGTAAAGCATAAAAAGTAGCTTTCTTATCTATGGGTAGTTAATTCATTTAACAGCATAGTAACGTTGGAATCTTTCACATATTGTCCCTGTGTAAGCTTGCATTAAATCTCTTTCACTTGATCAGGATATATATTAATACTATTTTTGACGCCATCTAAATATGTTTACTGTTTTTTTAATTACAATGCATTATGCGAGTTGATAGAATGCAATTTTTGTCTGGTTTTATACATTACTTCTTTAGTGTTTGGTTAATGTTCTTTAGTTGTCTTTCACACCAGAATCTCATAAAGGATAGCTTTCATATTCTATATATTATATGTATGTTGACAGTTCCTATGGTACTCCTGCAGCCCTATGAATGTGACTTCAGGGCACAGTCAAGATTAATTAAAATTTGCTTATGATTTTATTTGAATTTCATTAATTGCCATTAACATTTGAATCCTTTCGTGGACAGCTTCAACTGCAGACACCCAATCCCACGGATTAAACCCCAATTTAAGGTCGGGGTAATTTCAGAGTATGACAAATATTTTGAAAAGTCACTAGCCACAAGGCTAGTGGGTTTGTGAAAAATCACTCTCCAAAATAAAAAAAATAGGCAGTGTAGCTCCGATTGGATTTCTACAAAATTGTCTATTAAACCAGTATTTCCCGATTTGTTCAACAAAGACAAATACCAGTTTAATGACTGAATGGAAGCCACCACCATGTTTTTAAGTTTTATTGTTTCAATAAAAGGACATTCCTATCAGCCAAATGAGCTATGAAAACTGTTGATTTTTGTAAACAGTGGAAATAAAGATACCCATCTATTTTACGTGCACGGTTTGTTGAGTGTAACGTGCGCTGTTTTTCACACTCGTCAAATTGAAATTATGTGTGCTGTACGTGCGCGATTGCACCCGCACAACTTAAAAAGCAAGGTTTGCACTAGCCCAAATTCCTGATCAATTATAACTGGATTTTTATATAATTTTTGTAACATTACACATTTACGAATATAACAGTAAAATAAAACAAACACTTAAATCATGTTGTAACTTTCAGTTTTTTGTTGTGTTGTACGTTTGGTTTTTTGTCAAGTGTGATCCATCGTCATTGTTCTGTTTTTGCTTTTGCCCTCCCCCTGTGGAAAAATAATTGGGCAAACTCATGGTTGATATCTAAACCCACTATCAAAATAATTAAATTTAAATGAGGGTACGATAGTGTGACACACGGTAATAGATGGTTCAGTCAGGTCAGGTCATAGGGCTTTACGTGCACATTCAGAACAAGCTGTTGTAGCGCATGCCGATGGTTCGGTGTATTCGGTAGTGGGTTATACATTTAGGGCCCTACTATTTATGTCGCCAGGAACGGTGATGTCAATTGCTCAATACAGGGCATTATCCCATGTCAGACCAATATCAAAAGAATATAACGGCGACATCTAATCCGTTGTTAATTGATGAACAAAAAAGGTAACATCTTGTATCAGCAGCTGTGACACATTATCCAGACCGCTACACGTAATAGGCCAAGCAGAGTGGTTGTGTGGTTACCATTAAAGTAAATTGTTTTCCTGATTGCCGATAACCACATGTCAGCGAAGTGTTAAATTACCGTATACGCAAATATGTTCGCGAATAAAATATACCGTGAAAATCACGAACACGTTGATAGCACAGCGAATTTAATTACACGCAAACTTATTTCCGATTTGGTATAATATTATTTACCATATAATATATAGTCTTATCTCTACACGCCCAACCCATATCAGAATCAAGCAGTCATAGGTCCGCAAGGTCACGTGATTCTGTAAACCTGCCTGGTCACGTGGATTTGATCCAAATGACACACATCTGGGTGCAAGTCTGTTGTTACGTAACCTCAGTTTTGTTTCTTTTCTTTGTAACCTTAAATGGAAGTTTGTGGGTATCACCAATAATGAAAAGTTATTTCTTATAATATTTGCGTTTTTCAATGTTCTGTATCGCATGTGCGTGTTCCATCGATAACATGACAATAGTCTTATCAGACATACATACAACACTGACGTCTCGCTGACAGCATGGTGAACATGTCTAAGTATGTGCATGAAATCGTCATTGAAAAGAGTTTGGCAAATGAAATATGGGCAATTTTTATTTTATTATCGGGGGACACAGTCACGAAAATAATTCCTCGCGAAAATGTAAAATGAAAGCCTGATCGCGAATTATTTTAGCCGCGAAAATATTTGCATATACGGTAGAAAGCAATAGGTAAATAAAACAAACACTGAAATTCAAATCATGACTGGGGTTTACTTGATTGAGATTAACCTGTCGTCGCGATTGGTTATTTCCAAGTTCTTAGCCTAAAACATATAGTGTTTTCCCTAGCTTGTTTTAGCATGGTGCAGCACCATGCCTCAATAGTCTAGCACCATCTTGCCTTAATCAGTGCCATGCTGCCCTGAGATTAAACAAGCTTTTTTCAATAATTAATTCTAAAATTGTCTTTATAAAACACCCAAAATGGTATTATTAATTAATAAAATATGCCTTTTATATCTTTTGCCATTCATTTATTAAAGCAAGCACATAAATTACATTAATGTTGAAAATGGTGAGAATGCCCCAAAAGTGTTTGGTTTACCATGCCTTGCCTAATTTCTAGGGAAATCACTAACATATGTACGAGATTACCTACCACGTGACGTGTCCAACCAATCAAAACACGCATGTCATTAGACTTATTTCCTGTGCCAGAAACTTGAAAGGGAAAAGTAAACGATGCATGCTGTAACTGTGGCGATGTAGAGATAGCATGTTACTGCAGTTTGCAGACCTAGTTCAAGTGGATTATTATTATATACTGATTGCATTGTTGATATTATTTGATGACAAACATCACAATCAAATTTATTAAACGAAATTTCAGCTGAGAGAAAAAGAAAAAAATACGATCGAGTGATAAGGAGGGGGTTGGAAACCACTAGCCTGTAGGTTTTGCATTTCTCACTAGCCCGAACTTAAAAACCACTAGCCACGGGCGTCAGGCTAGCGGATTTGTCGAACTCTGGTAATTATATACCTAAAATACATATAAAAAAAATAAACCACTGTATCAACTGAGCTTTCCCAGTTAACTGTTTACCCTTCCTGCTGGTTGAATGTGAAGTGTAAAATAATGATATCCTGTTATGGTCCATATGGTTTTGGATATATTGTTTTTGAGAAGGGAATATGGGATCAAAGATTTATTTATATATTTATTTTTTGGGTGTGTTTTTAGTGGTGATGATATTCCTGAAGAAATAGATAGCCAGTCTGACAACGATTACGATGACGACGACGACGAAGATGATGAAGAGGGGGATGAGGAACATGACAAAGCAGACATGATTGATAAGGACGGGGTGAAGTCGGATGAGCTGCAGAAAAACATTCATCAGGCCTGGCTGGGTGAAAAATCAGATCCTTGTGATTGTCACCACTGTATTCCTGAACAGCCAGAGACCATGGTAAGGGAGTTTTTTTCTTTTCTTTTAACATTTTTAGTGATGTTACAGGCATTGAAATAAGTCGAGAATGGTCGTTACAGTTTCCAGGAGGTTACCACATGTCAAGAAAGTTGAAAACAGTACATCGTTATTCACAAAATGTTTGTTACAAAAACATCACCATCTTTAATTTTGATTGGTTGTTTGCTGTTTAAATTTAAATTTCACAAAGTACAATATGAATGAACAACATAGTATCAGCATATTTACAAAAGAAAGATAATATGAATTGTAAACTTTATAAATGTGTCATAACCTATAGATTACCAGGCCCATCATTTACCCTAGATTTTAAAAAAATCCAATTTTTTATTTATTTTTGTATTATTGCCCCAGATTAATGTAAAAATTGCTTTCTTGAATCACAATCTAATTAAAATTAACTCCACTATTACATGTGGATCTAACAGCAGCCATTTGGAGCTAATGTCCACCAATCAAAACCTTACTTGCAGAATTATGCCAGTGATTTAAAAATAATTTGAAAACATTCCGAATTATCCTGAGGGTATACGACGTGGTGGTTTGGCTTTTTCCGTCAATAGCCAAATGAAAGAATAACAATGTTACAATCATTAATACAATTCATATTAATTTTTTGTATTAAATGTCAATACCAACTAGAAACATTTTGAATTCACTATAAACATAAAACGTAAGTAATTTCAATAACTTTTAACCTGTAATAAAAATATCTGAAGTGACCTATTTTGTATGGTATTATTTATATGTGAAGCGGTTGGTGTATGAATATTTAACTACGAACTCTGCATGGGCGCCATTTTTTGATTACTGTCCAGATTGACCAATTACGACGTTGAAAATACAGTTATCAAATTTTGAGTGCGTGAAAATTCCATGTGTTGATAGATTTGACATGGAGAAGGTGGTTTCAATGTTTCTGGAAATGGATGAAACAGGTGTGTCGTGAGTTTCTGTTTACTGGCCTTGTAATTGTGGAAGTGGCGACAACACAGGATGGTTTTGGCGTTTGTGTGGCTTCAAGTGGTGCGACACAAGTATTCGTGAGATTTGACAGTGCCATGCTCATGTTTCGTTTTTGGAAAGTGGAACATTCTCTGTTGTAACTTCGAATTGAAGCTTCGTTCCTGTGGCCCGACATGTACATGATATGCCTAGTTTCAAAACCCGAGTCGTTTAAAGATTGGATTGCAGTGGCGCACAAACTATGTGCTGTGTACGTCATACTACAATGCGCGTTACTGCTAATGGTTGGCATGAACTGACTGAATTTTGTTTTTGAATCGCTTTTGTAAAATACCAAATTCCATTGGAATTATACACTTTTTTGGATCGGCAAAATAGATTTTTAACTGTGGGATTTTGAATTCACTATAAACATATAACGTAAGTAATTTCAGTATCTTTTAACCTGTAATAAAAATGTCTGAAGCAACCTATTTTGTATGGTATAATTTGTATGTGAAGATTTTTAGAAGTTTGACAGCAGACGATTACTGTTTGATGTCTAAAAATAGAATCTCAAGGAAATTCCTCGGGGATTCCTTTGTTGACATAATTCATAAAGTAGTTCCGGCTATAAGCCAAAAATAGTGCTAAACTGAGATTCATGGTGCTGTGAATGTCAGTTTTTATCATCCAGTGATACGAATTTGACCAATCCAAGGGTTTATAACAAAGGCATTTTTAGAGATTAGAATTATAAACACATGAAAATCCCATTCTAATATAAAATTGTTAATATTTTGCAGTTGAAGCCTGAAGAGAACCAGTGCCAGTGTCATGCTTGTATGCAGCAGCAAGGCCAGACCTTGCCTATGACTTTTCCCCAGCATACCGTAGCTCCACGACCAGCCGACCTTCACCTCTACCCACACATTCACGGCTCCCCTGGTCTGCACGGGATGCCGCCCAGAGGCATCCAGTCGGTGCTCTCGCCCCAGCTGTACGATCTGCACAGTCCACTACGGCAGTCGAAGCTTCCGGTGAAGCTCGACTTCGACAACCCCGACAGCATCCAGGACCACCTGTACCACGCGTACGGAGACTGGGACAACACGTTCGACCCGCGGAACCTGATCGGAAGCCACCACCACTACAGCAGCAGTACCATGGGCTCTGACCTGCTGCCACCGCCACCACCGCCTCTCACCAACACCATGCCGTACCTGGCGGATCCTCTGTCGTGTCTTTCATCTCAGACTGTAACCTGTACAACTACCACAAGTGCTTTCAAAAACAACGTGGGCAATCATCTCGTCAACTCGATTCCCAAGTCGGGCGATGTCTCCAGTGCCAGTAGCCAGGACCAAGTTCACGGCGACGTGTGTGCCAATCTGCCTAAATGTTCCAGTCCGTCTCAGCCCACAGCTAATCTACCCAGACCTCACGGCCCGCCGTGCACGAGACCAGTTACGCTTGGCGGAAATACCTCATCACTGTCCACAGGGTCAGATAAACTGCAGCAGCAGCAGCAGCTGCAGCAGCGCAATCATCACTGCAAGAAGCACAACATGCCCCTTATGAACAAAGGTCAACCAGGTCACAACCATGCTCCTTCAGGTAGCCACGCCCACCAGCCGGACCTGCTGAAGAACACTCCTCGCAACCCCGGGGCCAACAAGGGTGAGGAGTCCCTGCGCTCAATGGGGAATGCCAACCTCAACACGAACATTAACCCTCACCCATGCTCGCACGCACCACCCGGCAACAAGAACCCGTCGAATCACATGTACCAGAATGCGAGCGTGGCCATGCCACACCAGGGAGGTTGTAGCAATTCGGTGTCCATGCCGACCACCGTGAACAACGTGAGCGTGGGCACGTCGACGGTGTGCAACGACCCCAACTGTGAGAATCATAACGAGGACAACTGTGATAGCATCGACGACAGCTGTTCGGAAAAGAGCTCTTCCACGTCGGCCTCCAACCAGAAGGACGGGAGCAAGTACTGTGACTGCTGCTACTGTGAATTCTTTGGGCATGGCAATGTAAGTAAATCACTACAACTGGTATATCAAAGGCTGTGGTATGTGCTATTCTGTCTGTGGGATTGTGCATATAAAAGATCCCTTGCTACTAATGGAAAAATGTAGCGGGCTTCTTCTCAAGGCTATGTCAAAATTACCAAATGTTTGACATCCAAGAGTCGATGATTAATGAATCAGTGTGCTCTAGTGGTGTCATTAAACAAAACAAACTTTATTTTATGTAAGTAAATATACCGTCCGAATACTGTATAATACTTTATTTTCGAGGGATGAAATTTTCGCGATTTAATGAAAATGAGTCGATTCGCCAACATTTATTTTCGCAAATCCCCCAACCCTTCAAAAAAAAAAAACAGAAAAGAAAAAGAAAAAAAATAGAAGTAGTAGTACTGATATCAATAATTTTGATTTGAAAACGGAACTTAGTTTTGCCGGTTCACCGGTCGTGAGGCTAATCTGTAGAACAAACCCCATAATATGCACACACGAGTAGGCCTACTGTACACAGTAGAGATCTGCTGTAATGAGTAAAACCATAATATGCACACACGAGTAGGCCTACTGTACACAGTAGTGATCTGCTGTAATGAGTAAAACCATAATATGCACACACGAGTAGGCCTACTGTACACAGTAGAGATCTGCTGTAATGAGTAAAACCATAATATGCACACACGAGTAGGCCTACTGTACAGAGTAGTGATCTGCTGTAATGAGTAAAACCATAATATGCACACACGAGTAGGCCTACTGTACACAGTAGAGATCTGCTGTAATGAGTAAAACCATAATATGCACACACGAGTAGGCCTACTGTACACAGTAGTGATCTGCTGTAATGAGTAAAACCATAATATGCACACACGAGTAGGCCTACTGTACACAGTAGAGATCTGCTGTAATGAGTAAAACCATAATATGCACACACGAGTAGGCCTACTGTACACAGTAGAGATCTGCTGTAATGAGTAAAACCATAATATGCACACACGAGTAGGCCTACTGTACACAGTAGAGGTCTGCTGTAATGAGTAAAACTATAAAACAACGGTTTTCCTACTTGAACCAATCAAGACTTTTATTGTTTACAAGCTTATAAACTTATACGGTGCTGACCATAGTTTTTCCTTAATCCTCATAATTGTTGTAAAAACCGAAAACAAAACGAAACGAAATTTGAAGGCACAAGCTACTAGTGCTCAATAATTGAGTTTGATTGGTAACAATACTAGTAATAAATTGCCGTCAAAATACTAATTAAAAACGATTTGTTATTGGCTAACAGGCAAAATCTTTAGTGTAAAGTCGCGACATGCATTATGAATGTAGCGCTTATATTCATTTCGAAAATGTATCTGCATTGGTAAAGTTCTAAAATGTTGTTGTTTAAGTGGCTGAATACAGTTCAGAAACCAAAATTATCGGGGTTTACCAAATCCTAAAGAATGTTTGTCTGCAGAACAAGCGATATCTTTTGAAGCTGCCAATAATGCCACCGAACAGGCAGAAACTATGAAAGAAAAACGGATTTAATACGAACAGGCTTCAGACTTGCAGGCCTTTGTGACAAATAAAAAGAACATTTTGAATCTGAACATCTATCAATAATATCTGTGATAAGCCTAGTCCGAATTTTTTCAATTCCACATTTTAACATGTGTAACTTCCGTCGTTCAACACGTGTAGTCATTATCTGATGAACTGATCGCTAGCACTTGCGAAGGAAAACGGCATAAAGCTTTTTAATGTTAGTATTGTTTTATTATCATGTATGTACTTTGCATCGTGTTCTTGATTTAAAGTTTTAAGCAGATTTTGTGTTTTGTGTTGTTTTTTTCCGTGACAGGAGGGACATTGCATTGTTACTATTAGCCTCGATAATTAGAAACTAATGAGTTATAGTTGAACGAGACTATGTTTTTTTAGTCGGCCTTTATTTTCATGTAGAATATATTTTCGCGAATTTCATTCACACGCGAAAAACGCGAAAATAAAGTATTATACAGTAATTTGTTTATTATTAAAGAAAAATAATTTGTGAGCACCTGTTTCTATTATTTTATATCAAGGTCCGTTATTGGGGGAACATTTGGATATAACATTAGTAACTTTAGCTTTTAACAACTCGTACAGGAGTGTAGTCACAATGTGCTTCCAATCAAGCCCTGCATGACTTGTCTTGCTGCATGTGAAGGATCCCTTATTGCCATTTGGTGCTAGTAAGCTATCTGGCCATATCGATTCTCCTATCATTATCTACACCAAATGTCACAGTAACCACTTGTTGGAGTTTTCATTTTAATATGTATTAATTTTAAAATACACATTGGTGATACTATCCTGCAGTTAATATTGGTTTGGTTTGGTTTAACTACAAGAGACACACACATCATGATTAACATGAAATATTTTACTATATCACAAGTACAACACTTACACGTGTTGAAAAAAAAAAGGTTTAGCATTAACTAGTTTGCTGTGCAATTTAGTACCATTGCAAAATTTCTCAAATTTTCAGTGGTGTTTTAATTTGTTAATTGACTATGAAAAAGATTAACATGTGTGACCATTTTTATTTGCAGCCACCTGCTGCACAAACCAGCAAGAACTATGCAGAGATGAGGGAACGTTTGAGAAGACGCCTTAAACGAAGGGTTGGTGCTTTTACACTACATACAGAGTAACAGTTTATCACATGACAGTTGGCCGTTGAGTTAACATTAGCATATAGCTTGTGCCTAAACATTGTTAGAAAAATAATTGTGCGAATCTGTAACGTACACGTAATTTGAGATCATTATATAGATAAATATTTTGTTTTGTGGGAAGGTTTTTGCTGAGTATAACATTGATAATAATTAGGTTCTTGTCAAGTGAATGATTGCTACCAGTGTGTTTAGGAGATGGATTTCATTGTAGTTTGGCAGCGGGATGTAACCCAGTGGTAAAACACTCGCATGCTGCACAGTCGGTCTAGGATTGATCCCCGTCGGTGGGCCCATTGAACTATTTCTCATTCCAGCCAGTGAACCACAAGTGGTATATTAAAGGCTGTAACATGTACTATCCTGTCTGTGGGGTGGTGCATATAAAAGATCCCTTGCTACTAATGGAAAAACGTAGCAGGTTTCCTCTCTAAGACAATATGTCAAATTAAATAATATTTGACATCCAATAGTTGATTAATAAATCAATATGTTCTAGTGCTGTCGTTAAACAAAACATTTAACTTTTATTGCAGTGTTCCCAAATGTGTTTTTGAATCTACATTGTGAACATATTTTTTTAACAGCAAACGGAAGGTAAAGGTTGCAACGAGGATGGGAAAGACGGCATGGCGAACGATTCCGACCCGCTGGAGATGAAAGGTCTGGAGGAACTGCTGAGGTTCATCAACGGAACAGACATGGGTCAAGGAGAGGAGAAACCCAGTGCCAAAGCATCAAAGAGAGCTCGCAGAAAACAGCGTTTGGTACGTTCACATTGCCTCTTTTTTATGATGACTGATTCTTGGTGGCCCAAGTTATTTACATGTCATATTAAAGTGATAGACCCTAGTTTTTAAACACTACAGCATATTTTTAAACTATTTTTTTTTTATTGTTACAATCAGACATTACTTTGATTTTATTGTTTAGATTATATCCATTTCTTTACATCTGAAGTGTTTCTGGTCATCCTGGTATTTGTAATACCATGAAATACATTTTTTTGATGTTTTGAAAAACGCATGTATGTCTGAGAAGTAACAGTTATGGGGACAAGCTCTTGTCTATTCTCACTCTATTGTAACCATTTTCATGGGTTGAAACTAGGGTCTGCGACTTTAAAATACAGGAATCAGTGAAAATCTTTATTCAGATCGATAAAAACAGACATTAAAGTAGTTTAACATTCAGCTGTTATTGTTTTAAAAAACCAATGCTATCCACACTGTTTTTGATACTGAGTTAAAGAATAGGTGTGTTCATATGTATTTTTAAAATTATCATTGTGGTCGGAAGCCAGCTTTCATTCACTCATTCACCCTAGTCCTTTTTATATGTTCTTGGCTTATTTTATGAGTGTGCTGTGCTGAGTCAGAGCAAAGTGAAAATGTTATATTGAATTTCTTTGCAGGCGGACCAAAAAGCAGAGGGGGAGAGGGCCAAGTTGTTAAAAGAAATAGCACAGCACGAAAAATCTCTTGCACAGAAAATTTGTGCTGACAAGCAGAGGTCTGCATCTGATATTAGCAGTGACAAGCAACCATCAGTATCTTCCAGAAAGAAGAAGAGCAAACACAAAGAGTTGAAGACAACCTCTTGTCAGGAAAAGATAGAAGAGTCGTTGCCCAAACTGCAGAACGGTCCTCTCTCGAATCACTCAACCTCTCCAGCCAAAAGCGACATCATCACGATAAATCGCATGCAACAGACGGCTCCATCACCTAAACACAGTAAGAGTAGCAACAACAACCTCCCACCAACAGGAGACACTAAGAAGGATCCTCCAGGACCCCGGTCACAAGCCCACACGGCAAGTTCTACTCCTGCTCCTGCTTCTGCTCCAGCAGTCACCCAGAAAGGCAAGGTTAGTCAGAGAACTCTTCCACAGAACGGACAGGGTGATGTCAGTCTGACAAAGAAAGCCAACTCAGTCGATCTGAAGTATTTGGAAAACCAGCAGAAAAATTCCAGCAATAATCTGAAGAATAATTTCTTTTCCTCCGTGATTCCCATTCAGTCTGTAAAACCAGTCCCTGTGCCGGCAGGAAAGGTAGCAGAAGTCGTTTCTGCAGCAAAGAAAGGCAAGAAGCAAGCACAGGCTACTCAACAGCTGCCTCAGTCCCAGCCCGTTCGGCAACAGAATGGAACTGCTCACCTTCCTGCGAACGCACAACCTTCCCAGAGTCCTGCCAAGTCCGTTGTAATTGGTCAACAACAACAACAACAGCAGCAGCAACAACATCAGCATCAACAACAAAATCAACAACAACATCATCAACAGCAACAACATAAACAGCTGGTGAACAGTGAGCCGAAAGAACGGAAGTTGGTGGCCAATGGTACGATTCCAACTGCTAATGGTGACATTGCCAGAGGCCCAGGGAAGAATAATAAGATGATTGTCAAACCGAAACAGGACTGCCCTGAAAGTCGGACATCACAAGAGCAGGTAATGCAATCACGCAACATTTTGTACGATCCCATTTGATAAACACTAGTGGTTTTTTTAACTACACTAAGCTTGTTTTTGTGAAAAAAGTTCAAGTTTATATATACTAACATTATATAACTAGATAAAACCTAAAGCAAGCACAGTTTCTACTACAGTAGCCCGATATTTCGGAATGAAAGGTTAAAATGTTAAAGTTTGTTTTATTTAATTATACCACTAGAGCACATTGATTTATTATTCATCGGCTATTGGATGTCAAGCATTTGGTAATTTTGACATAAATAATGTCTTAGGAAACCGGCTGCATTTTTTGCATTAGTAGCACGGAATCTTTATTATGCACCATCCCACAGACGGGATCGCATATACCATAGCCTTTGATATACCAGTCATGGTGCACGGACTGGAACTAGAAATAACTAAATGGGGATCGATACCAGAACAACTGCATCAGTACATTTTTTTGTGAAATGCATTTTTTTTAAAGGTGGGTTCTTATGGCAGTTGGCATATTAAATGGGCTGATACATAATAACTAATTGCCTAATAAGTATTTTGTTAAGAAATGTTTCATTTTGAGCTAATATCATCATTATCTGCTCATAAAGCACTAAATTTTAATTTTAATTAATCATTTTTGATAATTTTTCTTGACTGAATATCAACTAGATCTAAGCAAACGTATCATTTAAAAGTTTCTTAAATTATTGTACTGCATTTTTAGATGAAGAATGTGAAGAGCAAAAAAGGTAAAAAGAAGAACAAGACTGGCGAGGAATCGAGATGTGTTGGTATGTTTGATGCTTTTTCTTGTCTTCATACACAATCAAAGGTTCTGGTTACAAAATTTGTTTTCACCATCTCGACTTTTGTTTTTGAAAAATATTGTGATTTGATATAAATACACATTGAGTGCGAGAGCTTGATAGCCTTTCGATATTTTTATTCAGATGACAATAAGGCTTTGTTAAAAGCCTTCATATGTCCTAGACAAATTTACGGTGTAAGGAGTCATGTTGAAACTGTTTAACAAAATGTATTTGTCATGTGATATGTGTTATATCTAGGTGATAGTTAATGATAAAGTGATATACTTACTAATAATTCATAGTTTTGTGTTATACCTGATATGTGATGATTGATGACTATGTTAGACCTATATTAAAGGTAATGGTAATGTGTTAAGTATGTGGTAATTAATATCATTATATTATAATTATAGATGAAATCTTCATGCCTCGGTCAGAATCAGATCTTGAAGATGGGAACATGGATGAAGTTGAAAGGGAATTGGAGGAATTTAAAAGGTACTTGATTGGTCTGTGAGGCTGCAGTATCTATTGTCCGAACCAACTTGTTAACAAGTACGAAAAATTACTCTCCTACCTTTAATTGCCGTTAGATTTCCTCCAAAGTTTGTCCACACAGAAATCTTGAAAAAACCATTACAATGACACAGATTCCACATACTAGATGATAACTATGTCACCTATATCACTTCGCTGAGAGCGCATAGGGCAAAAAGCATGTAATTTTGTGCCAGCTGCCATTTTGACTTTTTTTGGAATATTCTTCAAGAGGGGTGAAAGGATAGGACTTAATCTAACAACGTCATAACATGTTATGATATAAAAGCAAACGTGATGACATATTATTTATTATTATTATTTTTTTTTTAATGATACCACTAGAGATCATTGATTTCATATTAATTGTGTCACATACTTTGGAGGCTTTCACCCCTCTTAAAGAGTATTCCATAAACAAGCAACATGGCAGATGGCAGAAAACTGCATGTATTTTTTCCTATGCAATCTCAGCAAAGACGATATCGGCGACATTGTTGCAGTCTCGTGTGTGGAATCTGTATATTTCTAGTGGTTTTTTTGCGATTTGTGTCTGGAAAAACTTTAGAGGAAATCTAACCGCAATGAAAGGTAGGAGAGTAATTTTTTTGTAGTTGTTAACAATTTGGTTCGGACAATAGTATATATGCATTTTTATTATTTTAATAATCATGCATTTTCATGAGACCATTGTCTAAAATAACGTTGGTTGCCATCATATACTGAACTCCATTGAAAAGACACCAGTCAGATTTGTCTTTGTGAAAAGCTTACGAGAAGAAACAACTCATTTGACTAGTTTTGTATAACTGAATGTATTTTTCAGTGTAGTGTTTATTTTTTATTCAACGATTTTTATATCAAGATTGAAATAATCGTGTATTAAAAACGGCACCAAACGTTTCCATGATCTAAGATTAGTTGGTTAACTTCTAACTTAGTATTTACTATTTTCATGGAGATTTTATACTATGTTTTTACCGATGTGTATATCTGTTTGAATAATTTTGATAATCTCCATTAACAAGTGGCCATGGTATATAGGCTAACACCTTACCTGACGTTTACTTCTATTAGCATTTGGTGGGGGTTTTTCACATGAGGCTTATTTTAGTTTTCCTCTGAGGTTTCTAATTTTAATAATTGTTTTTTTAATAGATTCTGCTTTGACAGTCCTAAGCCGAAAAAGAAGGAAAAACTGCAGGTGAATTTTAACCTGAAGGACATCTTTGCGAAGAAGAAGTCTGGAATGGGCTGCAGCTAAGTACTGGGAAGTGCACCGACATGTTTGGAAATGGCTGCAGATATATGTAACCAGAGCCATCCACTCTCTGACTGGCTTACTCATTGTGAAGAGATGAAATGTATTTTACTTCGGTCTTTACCCAATTGGTTGGGTAAAACTGGAATAAAATTGATGACTGACTGAACAGAAAAATTGCATGATATTTGCACAAATGTATCACCTGATTAATTTTTCGACACTTCGATGTTCTAGTGTTGATAAGGAAAGTGGTTTTCTCTTGGATTGCATTTGAAAACAGTTGTGTTGGACGTGCGTGAAATGCATTGTATGACTTGCGCCAGTTTCTCTTTGTTTTCTTTCATACTAGTGCTAAATTATCTGGAAAAAAATAATTTGTCATGCTATGGAGTTAGCCATTTTACTTTTTTGGGGGAACATTTTCTATTGTATCATGTGAAATTTATTCTTGTTAGTCATTCAAGATTAAAATCCAGTTGATATTAACTGGTGATAGATGTTCCTACATTTTTATTGAATAATTGCATTATAATTACGGGGTACTATTTATACATGATGTTTATATGAAAGTGGTTTCTTTTTTTAAAAGACAAAATTCATCATTTGTTTGGATTTTTTTTTAATGACTAGACTTGAGAATGTTAGGAGAGTTTTTTCCCCTTGGATTGGCTTTGGCAGGCGTGTTGGATTTTTGAATGCCCAGTTTACCAAATACAACCCAGTGTATTTGAGCAAAATGGGCTTGATGTCGATGTTCTAAAATATTTAATGCTAATGTTCTAATGTTGGACGAGAAGACCGGAATTAAATGTTTTATGGACACAATCTGTAAAGACATTTTTTTCTTTTAAAAGGTTATGTTTAGCAAACTACTTCAGTTGAACATGTATGCACTGATGTACATGCTTACCCCTAAAATGTCACTGAAACCTTTCTACTGTTGTTGCTATGCAAGAAACAAAACTAACAAAACAACTGTACAACCCACTTTGGATTGGCCAGCGTCTTAAAGAACAACATTGTGATGCAACTGAAAATAGTTGAAATTTGCTCTGTTATCTTTTATTTTGCTCGCCTATGTTGTGCATATTTATTTGTGTGATTTGAATGCGGTGGGACGGACACAGAACTGTATGGTGGCTACAGCTGTGCTTCGTCTGTCACGTGCTTGTGTTTGTATTTTTGGCCATCCGATTGTGGCTTGAATGCATGGAATTGTATCGTCATCGGATTCTCATTGCAGGCAACTCGTTGTTTGTTGGGCTTGATTTACCCTCATGTATTTTAGCCTGTATATTACCTATATAAAACTTAAAAGTTACATGTTTTACACTCATTGTCTTTGTTGTTTTGTTATTATTATTATTTTTTTTTTAAAAGGGTCAAAACTCTTTTTAGCAATAAAGTATGCATGCTTATCTTCAACTAGAACCTTCGTGTACTAGTATACAACGTCCAGACTTTACATCATGTTTTTAACCGAAGTAATAACATGGTCATCTTCCATTTTCCTTCCAAATTACAGTTCACCCTTCAAAAAAATGTCCATTCAATAATTTTAAACTGTTGACTTCAGATTAATTGAAGTGGACTGTTTGCCTGAATTCAACAATTTTAAAGTGTTTTGAGTTCAACTTGTGCAACAGTGAAAAACCTGAGAATATTAGTTTTCCATGTGGAATTTCTTGGATGTTGTGAGAGTAACAGTTTTGTAAAATCGTCTAGTACAGTGAAACCTCTCAAAATCGGACCCTCTGTAAACCGGAATTCCCCTAAAAGCGGACATTTTTCACGGTCCTTTTTTAAAATTCAGTACAGAAATTAACCTCTCTAATCTGGATACCTCTTAACACTGGGCCTTTTAAGGGTGTCCGGTTTAGAGGGGTTTCACTGTATACATCTGGAACAATGGCACAGATCCAATATCTGTACATTATTTCTAAGACTTGTTGATCACACCTTCATACTTCTGCTGGAAAGGAATATTTTTATTGAACACATCAGCAATTTGCACACTTATTTAAGATGAGAAGTGTTTTAGGTCTTTTGTTTAATGCCACTACTAGAGCACATTGATTAATTAATCATCGGATACTGGTGAAGAGTAAAAAGAACAACAAGACTGGCGAGGAATCGAGATGTGTTGGTATGTTTGGTAATTGTTACACTTGGTCTTAAGAGGAAACCTGGTACATTTTTTCAATTAGCAAGAAGAGATTTGTTTATATGAACTTTCCCACAGACAGGACAGCACATACCATAATATTTGATATACCAGATGTAGGGGACTGGTTGGGACGGAAAAACCAACTGGAGAATGGATCCACCAAGGAGATTCGATCTTTCAAAGCAAGCTCCTCAGGTGAGTGATCAATTGACTGAGAAGAAACACCTGCGACCTGGCCTCAGATTACAGTTATCTTCCCATTTGGTTGTCCAAAATCCGGAAGTTTCACCGCGCAAGTAGTCTGCTGTTTGACTGTGATTATTTCATGGCAGACAGCTATGAAGTGGCAACTGTTTGACTGAAGTGACAGGGGATAGCATGTAGTTTGTAAACATGTGTAACTTGTTGACATTGAAGACTTGTTTGTGGTAATTCCGGCCCATGCAAAAGTAGTGCTTTTTGTGTAAAATGGGTGTACTCCGGCCTGGTTTAGAGGGTGTGTCTGTTTAAACCAATATGCTGGGAGAAAGAGCTGGACAACAGGGGTTGTCCTTTTCAGGGTGTGTGTCCCCCATGCAGGCAAAGGTACATACAAAACTTCACGGGCCTGCTGATATTAATAAAAATGTTATAGCCACTAAGGCTATATAGAAACATATAGCGAAATTAATTGTGGTCTGAGGCCTGATATAGTTCACACATTACACCGGTTAAATGCTTGATTCTGATGAAAGTATTATAACCAGAGAGGTGAAATTACACAGACTGATTGTGCATACCACAAGGAATATGAAAACTAATTTATTTATTTTCTAAATATTTTATTAAATTAAAAAAACTTTTTTTTTGAATTTATTAAAAATTAAAATTAAAAGTTTCAACTTTTAAATTTCAATATCCTCCAAAATAGCATAAAATGACCTCTGATGTTACTACAGGTTGTTGCAATATTTTTTAACAGTTTTGAGCTAATAATTTGGTAAAAAAGAGCAAAAGTTGGATTTTGTTAGTCAATATTGAGATTTTGATTTTTTTTACATATTGAATTTTAATGAGTTTCTCAATTATTGCAATTGGACAGAAGATCTAAATATAATGAATATATCACTACTAAATGTAATTAAACACTTTAAATAAATAGTATACAGTTTTTAACAAGATTAAGTACTCTAATAATACATTTCACCTACATTTATGTAAATTACACATTTCAGTCATTTTTCAAAAATGGTCTTTTATCCTTAGAAAATCTAATAGGCTAATATTCTATGCTGTCTGAATGTATTTATTGTGTTCAGTAATCAGATGCTGGTATACTTGTCAAGTTTATTGCAGAAAATGTGCCAAAAAGGTTAACATTTGGCTTGTAATACATATGGCAGAATAATCCATAATGCATATTCAGTGGTCATTACTACAAACATCCTTCCAATCAAGAAATACTACACTGAGGTATCCCAGACACTGGCACATGACTACACTTGTTAACAGTTATCACTGGAAACTGAAAAATAAGGTGCAAGTACCTCTTGGTAGGATTTATATCAGCATTTTGTGACAAAATCTTCATTTTCAAAGTTGTCGTCAACAAAAAAAATATGGTGTATACCTAAGTAATATCTGTAGGGCATATTCATATTAATATGCATTTATATGGACTGTTTTGCCTTTTACAAAGTGGCTACATGTCTAATACAGTAAATGAAGTAGATTAAGTAAATACAGCAGGTCAAAATTGAATATGAGGCCTATCATGTCTAATTTTCCCTGAAATTAGTGTGTAAACATTTGTTGCAAATGGCCCCAATTTTGTGACTTTCACCATCCCTCTGACACATTTCTAATAATGGATCATGAATTCAGTCACCATATCTTTACTAAGCCTCCACTTATCATATCTAAAATGCAAAATTTTACAGTTTTAGATTTTTTTGTTTTTCAAAAATTTAAATTTAAGTTTAATATTTAATTAAAAATGAAGTAAAATCTAATGATTGATTTTTTTTTCCTTTAAATATTTCAAAATCTTTCCAAGACAACACTGTGCAGATAGAACATATGTAGAAGAAAAAATAGCTGCTCATTGTATGAAGAAATTCCAAAATTTGATAAAGTTATTACATTTTGAAGTTGGTGTCCCTCAAGTTTCCATTGCTAAAATTGGCCATGGCAAGGCACTGTGGTAGGTGTTTTAACACAGCCTCTGTATACTCTCAGTTTAAAGGTGACATACCGATACTTACCGAGCATTGCTTTAATATGTATATCATTGGAATGCATTAGTGTGGGCCAGTTTTTAGGAGAAAAAATGGACTGATAGGCCTCAGATTACAGTTATCTTCCCATTTGGTTGTCCAAAATCCGGAAGTTTCACCGCGCAAGTAGTCTGCTGTTTGACTGTGATTATTTCATGGCAGACAGCTATGAAGTGGCAACTGTTTGACTGAAGTGACAGGGGATAGCATGTAGTTTGTAAACATGTGTAACTTGTTGACATTGAAGACTTGTTTGTGGTAATTCCGGCCCATGCAAAAGTAGTGCTTTTTGTGTAAAATGGGTGTACTCCGGCCTGGTTTAGAGGGTGTGTCTGTTTAAACCAATATGCTGGGAGAAAGAGCTGGACAACAGGGGTTGTCCTTTTCAGGGTGTGTGTCCCCCATGCAGGCAAAGGTACATACAAAACTTCACGGGCCTGCTGATATTAATAAAAATGTTATAGCCACTAAGGCTATATAGAAACATATAGCGAAATTAATTGTGGTCTGAGGCCACCTGCAGTGTGCATGCCATCAATAGTGAATCCCACAGATGACTATAGTAATGCATTTGGCAAAAACCGCTACAGGCAACATTTTAATCAACATACTGCACACCATATATATTAAAGGGACAGACCCTAGTTTCAGCCCACGAAGTTTAGTTAATCTACAAACCTGAACACATTTGGATAAAGTTACAATTGAGTGAAACGAGTTTGTGACTGAAATGGTAAAATACCCTCTAAAAATAGACTAAAACTACTCCATGACTTACTTCTCAGACGCAAATGCATTTTTAAAAATATCAAAAATGTATTTTGTGATGAAAACCGGGATGACCCAAAACACTTGGAATGTACAGATATGGATAATCTAAACAAAGTAAAAACTAGGGTATGTCCCTTTAAAAGAAAATCGAGGGGGGGGGGGGGGGTGGAAAAACAGTTTAGCCAGCTTACTTCAGATATAACGCGAAGTGTTTTTTAACTACCTTTGTTCCATACTTTTTTTTCTTCTTTTATTTGGTAGGACGTCGTTTCAAGCACAATAGCTGGTACATTGATACTAGTTCAAATTAAATTACAGAAATTTACTTGCTAGATGAAATGCCATTTTAGGACCAGTCTTGTCGCATATCTCACCAATAGCATGTGTGGCTTTATTTAATATGACATCCAAAGTTACATGCCAGGGCTCGACCTTAGTAGTAGCCCAGAGTGTTTTGGCTACCAATTTCCCCCGTAGTCTATCAGGCTACTAGTTTTTTTTGCACATCCAGTTACTCCACAATCACTAACACAAACATCTAAAAAAAAAACCCACAACAACGTTTAAATAAAAATAAATGATTTTGCTTGAATCTTTTTTTTTTAATTTATTAAAATTATGGGGCTACCAATTTTTACTAAGGGCTTACAGATTTCATGATCTAGTAGCCCAGGGGCCTACTATTAAAAAACGTTATGGTCGAAACCTGCATGCACTTTGCACTTTGACATGGTGAGAAGCTATTTGGCATACTGCTACCCATATATATTGCTATCCTTGTTGATTGGCAACACTTTCTCATAGCAGTATAGCACATAAATTATACACAGTCTTTAATGTACTGCTTGGAATGGGAAACGGCCCATTGATTGGGCCCATCACATTGTCATAATTTGCTGGTCTCGGAAAGACAGTTATTAAATTGGCACACTCCTGAAACCCATTGTTTTGAAATGAATGTCTCCATTTGTATTTGGGGAGAATGAATGAATGACAAAAAATACATCGGCTATTGGGTGTCAAACTATGGTTAGTGCAACCCAATGTGATGATCAACATCAATATAAAAATTCAACAGTTAAATAAAAACACAGTGTAAAGGACTGTGTAAAAATACAAATATCACAGATATATCAGTATCACGTAAAAATTGTAAATTAAGTTCTGGATGGAATCGAAAGGATTCCATCACAGTTCGTAGTCCAAATATATCTTTTCGAATTGCTTTCAGATAGGTACACCACCAAAATGTGTCGTAGTCAGAAGACACTGACAGTGCTCACACTGAGGTGGAGGATCTTTCTTTAAGATAAATGAATGGGTTAAATATATAATATATGCCCGATGCGGGAACTACACAAGACTATTTCATCCTTCCCGCACTGTCTATAGAAGGAATGCCACTCTCCCAAGACTGGCTTGATAGCATGAAGCTTGTTCGCAACCTCACCGTCCCAATCACGTTGCCAAGTCGAAAAGATAAATTTGTTTATATTATTTTTAAAATCAGTATAAGGTACACCAACCCTGGCATGAGGCAAATCCAAAGCAGACTTGGCAGCTGAATCTGCCTTTTCATTACCCCTGATGCCAACATGGCTGGGCACCTAACAAAATACATCTTTTTTTGGCATTCATTCATTTCGTATCACCATCCCAATTAAGGGATGATCCAGCTTCATATTTCGTAAAGTTTGAAGACACGAAAGTGAGTTGGTAAAAATAATAAATCTGGATGCTATGGAATCTTTAATTTCTTCCAAGGCTTTAATGACTGCCCAAACTTCAGCACTAAAAATCGATGCCGAGTCAGGCAGTCTCATGGAAAGTATTTGGGGAGAGACTTAACCCAGTGATAAAGTGCTCGCTTGATGCGCGGTCTGTTTGGAATCGATCTCCGTCAGTGGGGCCATTAGGCTATTTCTTGCTCCAGCCAGTGCACCATGACTGGTATATCAAAGGCCGTGGTATGTGCTATCCTGTTTGTAGGATGGTGCATATAAAAAATCCCTTGCTGCTAATCGAAAAGAGTAGCCTATCAAGTGGTGACATCGGGTTTCCTCCCTCAATATCTGTGTGGTCGTTAACCATATGTCCAACGCCATTTAACCATAAATAAAATGTGCTGAGTGCGTAGTTAATTAAAACATTTCCTATTTCTATTTCTGCAAATCCTGTAGTGAGCAGTTTTATTGAGTTGTTTCCCTTGTCAGAATAAATCGCTTGAGGTGAGATGTAAAATTTTTGTTTTTGAGTCAGATTTTCCTAAATCTGGAAATATGTCTGCAAAAGTGGTCTGCTGTTTGACTGATTATTTTATGTTTGAGATATTTATAGTAGCAGTTATTAGACTAAGTTGACGGGAGAACTTGTAGTTAGTAAACATGCTACTTGTTAAAATTAAAAAAACTACTTCATGGTAATTTCAGTCCATGCAACTGATGAACCTTTAGTGTGAAAATAGGTGTCCTCTGGCCAGGTTCAATATGTGTATTTGTTTAACCCAATACCATGGGAGAAAGAGTTAGACTACGAGAGTGTGTAGTCCTGTGACGGAACATGCTCTTAATTTTGTTTTCGCCTGTGGCGATATTAATTGTTTTAGAGGGCCGTGTGCAGTTCCAAATTGCACTTAAGCCCAGATGGGCAACTTGTTACGTGATACCTTTGCACGACGGTCGTCTAATACACACCCAGCCCAGGTGCGGAGCCCAGGTGGCCAGTAGTTACGTAATACCTCCGCAAGTGCGGTTTTTACAACCGTGATTTCTGGCGAACTGGCGACAGCCAGTCTGACGATCTAAGAAAATATACCGACTCTGGGAGAGGTGGAAATATCAGATGATAGGTGAGGTACCGCATTGTACCCCCAGGCGATATTCGCTGTCTCTGAGAGTTTTGAATAAATAGCTAGGATTTTAGGGATATCGAGGAGAAACATTTGGAAGGCTCCAGGGGATCGCTGTCAGTCCACTGAACGATCTATATTAGTTCAGACGGGTATCGAGAGAACCAGAAAGGAAGGCTTCCCGGGAACGTTGTCCGTTTGGACTGGTAAATATACATTTTCTGCTCTGTGTATAACCTTGATGTGATTGATGGGACTTTAAATATTTTAATACTGTATTATACCAATATTATTTAGACGGTGCTGCCGGTCATCTGACGCAGTATTCTGTAGGCTCACCGTTCTGATATATATATATAAAGCTTAGCCAGTCATCCTAGAGGACCTAGGTAAACTGTAGGTTATTGTCTTTATTGTGATAGGTACCAGTATTAATTCTGTATTACAAGGTTATTGAATGAGTAGTTAGGGTTAATTAAAAAATTAACCAGTTAGGAATAATGTTGTAATTCCTTTATTAATTAAGTTCCCCTGGAAGCGTTTCTCCATTATCGCACGTGTGTCGGTTAGCGTTTCTCAATTTATCACACGTGTGGGTGTTGTGTCACAGTGAAGTGATTAGCATATTGTGTAAACTAGACACCTAGAGATTAACTAATTAAGTGATCAGTTCTGGGTTGTTATTAATTAACTACTGCGGCAGTCCAAAGTGTATTGTGTTTTTGTTGTGTTTTCTAGTGAACTAAACGTGCTATAATAATATATACTTTATATAAGATCGTATCTCTGATCATACCTAGACGAGCCACAGCGGGTATAACTGCCTGTTACAGAGAGATCTAATAGATATACAGTTAGGAGAGATATTTGGACAATCGTGTTTCATGCAGTTACGGGTATTATAGGATCCCCGTGACAAGTCCAAAGTGGACCCAATATATTGGCAAAACATTTTGATACATCTGATTCTGACTACAGTACAGGGGTTGATGTCATTTTCAGGGTGTTGCCCCCAGGCAGAAAAAAAGTGCAGACAAAAATCCATGGTTTTACCGATATTAATAAAAGTGCTATGGCCACTAAATCTCTATGGAAATGGTAAATAACTAATTGGTTGTTTTTAAGAATCCTAATGTAGGTTAGGCACCTAAAGGCACTGGCTATAGTTACTGGTGTAAAGTATTTGTTTCTATTACAGCTTTTGTCCATGTAAAGATACTTAAAATATAACATTTTGGCAAATACAGTGTTTTTAATTGCCCTGGTACACGTAGTTCCAAATAATTTTATGCTAAACAAAACTTACATATACTGACCGTGTACCTCAGGAACAACGTTTACCGATTTCAAGCTAAACAAGGTATTGATTAAACAGTATTTTGACGAAGGGAAAGGATTTTAAAGGACTGTCGGAGTTTGCAGCCATTGAAAGATGTTTCCGACTAACATGTTTTTGAAGACTAAAATGACATTAAAAATTAATTTCATATGCTAATGCTTGTAGCATTTGATTTTTCATTTTGCTTCATAATATTTATTTTTTCTTACATATGAAATTATTGGAAGGTAAAATCTGGTTTGAGTTATACAAACATTATGATGCTAACAAACACCTTAAGTTGTTTATACAAACACTATGGAAAAAAAAAAAAACACCTTTAATTGTCATTTTAATCATCAAAAAGGCTCCATATGTTGTACATCTTACAATGGCACCAAACTCAGAACAGTCCATTTTAAACACTTAATACATTTAAAACATCTTTCAGGTATTGTGGCAGATAGACAGAAGAGAAACCCTCTGCGGCCACATGATCGTCGTGCCAAATGGCAGCAATTGATGAAAGTAACAATAGAACAAAAAAGTCATCTGATGTTAGTACTTTATTGTACAGTGTACTAGAAACTTGCATTGTTAAAATGTCAAGCAAATCTTCGATAGCACCCATTTGCTGTAACATTGTACTTACAGAAATTAAATGTAGTAACAAGAATTGGATCTTGTTTACTATCAACATTGAAAAGAGCTCAAATTATCTACCAGACATGGTAAAGAAAAGGAAGTTTTATGTACAGTATTATTTGTAGCTACAAATACATATCGACACCACATAAAATCAACCTACAACACCACATAAAATCAACCTACAACAATCACAGAATAAATTAATAACAGTCAGTTGCTCGCTCGCTGGTCATATCAACAATGGGTCTACCAAGAGTGGTTAGGTACTTAGTGTAAATTAACTTTCCATGAGATCAGTAATAATCAGATTATAAATACTGTTAGAAATGTGGTATTGGGGAGACGCTACAAAATGCAGACAATATTTGAGGACTGGCAATAGGACAGACTCAAGTAAATACATGTACTTGTTAAAGGAAACATGACACGAGACCATATTATAGCTCATTTTAAAAGAAAAATGATATAAAAATAATATACAAATAACTTTATAACAATAAAATACGTGTAGTTAACTTAAAATGAAGAAATTACGCTAATCAGTATCAAAGTACGATTTATGCATATTTCTTCGTGAGCGTTCGGAAAAAAAGGGAAGTGACGTCAGAGCCGCTGTACTCTTCCATTGTTGTTAACTGTTTATATATGGAGTAAGGGGCTTACGATCTTTTCAGTCCAACCGTGCCGTACTGCGCGGCCTTTGGGTGTAAAAATAAACAGTTTAAACGATCGGGATTGTCTTTTTATGGTTTTCCAAAGGATTGTATCCGAAGAAAGACGCGTGTATTTTATCGCAAAAGAAAAGATTGGACACCAACACCGCATAGTACTTTGGTGTCAGCCTATTTACAGCCCGGAGCCCGAACGTTACCCGGAGACAAAAACAGTACTCGGTTGCGAATGTCGAGGTGTACATTGTACATATTTGGCACAAAGATACACCTCAGCATGATGTATTTATATATGTTAAAACAAAAATGTAGAATTTTTAATTTATTTATTTTTTGGAAAAAAAAAGATTTTTCATGTTAGGGCTGTAGGCCTACATAACAAAATCTGTATTCACCGTCCGAAGAAGGAAACGTCAATAAGTAATTAAATATGGCATATACAAACATGGGATTTGGCATGAGGATACATCTCAGTACGATGTATTTAAATATGTTTTTAAAAAAACGTGTAGAAAACAATAATAATTTTAAATAATGTTTTTAATCTTCAGGCGGAATACGTCACAAAAACGTTCCTCATCGCCCGAAGCCCCAAAGCAACACGAAGTTCAATACAAAATAAACCACTACTGTCGGTGTCGAAATAACTATTATGTTTCATCCACGGGCTAACTTGAGAATCGGAGTGTTGTTTTAGTTAATTGGTCCTTTCTTTCCGTGGCCTGCACATGTGATTCCTGATTGGCAGGTGTATATTGCAGGGTATCGACCAGGTAAGTGATTACCACGGTCTAGACATACGTACAAAATACATGCCAGTTTTTTTTAAGATCACAGGATATTGTGGCGTAACCTATCGCGACTATAATACAATGTTAATGGACATTATCAGCCGCCCTGCTTCAAAAATTACAAAACTGACCAATTACGTAGTACCAAAGAAAAGAAAATTATCAATTGGGTATCGTGAGTGGTCGTTTTTACTCTAACGCACCCTACCAATAGGCCTAATAATATGCTACTTTTTTATGAGAGAAAAATACTATAACCCCATTTCGTTCTATTGATGCAAATAGAAATATATTTAGTTTAAAAGTTGATTATACTCTCAAGTCATTTATGTTGTTTTACAAGCCAGGTTAATGAAAGTGAAGCGCCTTGTAAATTAAAGCGTTTGTTTACACTGTGCATACAGATTTCATTATGTACAGCCCGAACATAAAAAATGCGATATTTTCTGAAAAAAACAAACCCAAAAATGTTTGTCCTACATTTATATTTTTTACATATTTAAATACATCATATCGAGGTGTTTCTTTATGCTAAATATGAACAGTATACACCTCGGCATTAGCATCCGAGTTTTGGTTTTGTTTCCGGGTTACTTTCGGGCTGTAAATTGGTCGACCGGTCTGGTCTGGCACCATCAGTTTCTCCACCCTCCGACTCGCTATCCGTTTTTTCTTCAGTATCACTGTTGTAAGTAGATGTGTGTCTTTCTTCATTTACTAACAGCTCATATTGATACGGCAAAACGTTTTGCGAACGAACACTCATTGTTTTGGTAAGCTGTGCAAGTCTTAGATTCTTTATGAGTGGTACTGACTAATGCTTTTAAGTGTAAGGCTTCAGATCAAGCGACGCGTCTCTGACGTCACAGACCTCGTGATTGCCCTGCTCATTAAAAATCGGTAATTTCCGCTAAGAGCTCGTATCTGGGGTTCTTTTATGCAGATATTTTAAGTAATTAATTTTTTATATTTTTTTTTTTTAGGTGATTCAATTTATAATTACTTGTACATGGTTGGTGCCAAATATGGTTTACGTGACATGTTTCCTTTAAAGAATATTTTAAAATGCATGACATGACATGTTTTTGAGGGATGTTTGATATTCAAAAATAAAAATTAGATGTAAATTATACACTAAATTATGATAATTAACAATCTACAAAGTCAATACTGCTAAGATTCTTTGGTTTAAAGTGACCATCAACAAGAAAATCCCCAAACAAAACTGTAATAAACTTGAGTACAGTACTGAATGGTGCCAAATAACTTTAAAAATGCGTGAATAAATACCATAGAAATAATGTTGACAATAAAGAGCAAAATAATTATTTTTATTTTTGAAAAAACCCTAAGATCTAACTTATTACATTCTAATTCTAACTTTGACAAATCACTGTCATATATATATATATATATATATATATAAATAAAAATCAAGTTTGGCTACAAAATAAAATTAGAAATGGGGGATTTAAGCTTTCCAAACATGAGGGGAAAACTATACAGGTATCAGTGGTAAAGAATAGGTATTATAAGAATTGTTGTATCGCTAAATAGAATACATATATTATTTACAACAGCCTTAACAACAATTTTATGGAAGGCTTTAAAGAAACTGAAGAAAATACATTATACAAGTCAAAGTTTATTATTTAAAACTTCAAATATATGGATCATTTCTGTGTACTAATTAAACTTTATTTTAATAATGTCAGACCCTTCCTTGTTCTACATCTATGAACATCGTTAAGAAAACCAGCTGGAATCTACATGTAAGTGATCGAGGTTCCTGACTAACAACAAACTTGAAATACGGAAATTACTGAGTGTGTAGGTACAAGAAGTATGTATTGCAATATGTATTACTTATATCAGTATACCCCAAAAAAACAATGAATACAGTTACATGTTTACATGACTGGATTATGTAATAATGTTAAACAAAAGCTAATTATATATTTTACTTCCCCTTATATGTTTGAAAAATATTTGGTTCTATGATATCGGGTGCGAGTACCATCTGTTTTATTTGTGCAAAACTAGGCTTTGTGAAATTGGGTCCTGTTCTGTCAATTGTCTTCCAATGATTCTCCTATGTTTTTTTTCCTACCACTAATTTAAATTAAACTATTTTATTGTAAAATATTTTACCAACATATAGTTGAAGTTAAAATATTTACATTTTAAAGCAAAAGTTAAAATTAACAAATAATTTCGGCTGAAAGCTACCATTATGCGACTGTGAGATAATAGTAGCACTTTTAGGAAAAACCCAAAATAATGTTGGAACGGCATCATGGCCAATATTAACATTCAGTAAACCACATACTTCACTTAACAGATACGAAAGATAGAAGCTTGGATATATTAGGCTACAAGGTGATCATCAACATTCTCATCTTGTAAATACAGGTAGCTACAGAATAGCAATAACCACAATACAAATTTCAAATACAAATAAATTGTAAAATGAAGTGACACAAAAGAACTAACAATAAAAACTGTCTATAATTCTGACTAGCATAATTATAAAGTATAGTTTGACATTGAAAAAAAGAACCCAATACAGATACATATGAAATGGACTATCATAAATAAGCATTGATAAATTACACACATTCATTTTAAAATACACCAAAGAAAATGGCTAAGGACTTTGTTACAGTAATTTGATACGATACTACTCAGTATTTGGCCTGAAGTGTTTCCCTTTTGGTATTTGTGATAACGATAATAATTTTAAAATATATATATATATATATACACATTAAAATTGTAATTATTTTGGTATGTTAATTTCCTATAATTAAGAATACACATTAAAATTGTAATTATTTTGGTATGTTAATTTCCTATAATTAAGAATACCATTTAAGTAAAACTGTATTTGCCTTGAGAAAAACAACAGTAATAATGGCATATTCCATTAATTCCATTTTTCAGCAAGCTGACTTACCGGTAAATATATATAAAAAACCAATTTCATAAACGATACCCATTTTTGTCAAATGTGGATATTTAGGTAAAAAGCAAAACTAACAAAGTTTTGATGAACTTAAAGAAAAAAAAATCTGTAACAAGAAAATATTTATTTTTTGGACATAATTCTGTCAGTGTGTGCACTAAAATCACCAACAAAACTATTATGATACCAGATGTTTGTGAAATGCAAGTACATGCTCAATCACCGGTTTTGTCAATAGAGATTTTGTCCGAGAAAAAACTCAATGTTAGGTTAGATGGTGTTGATAATCACACAGACATATTTAAAATGGCAATTAAGTTTAGATGTGAAATCTGTAAACAATCATCTTTATGTAGCAATATTTTTAAAATAGTAATGTCCAAATAACAATTCCAAGATGTTCAACACATTTCTTTTCAGCATTTATAAAGCTCTGTCTCTCTCACTCAACCTTTCTCTCTCCTCTCTTGCTTGCTCTCTCTCTGTCTTCCTCTCTCTCTTTTCCACATTTCAATAAAACCCAGTAACAAATAAACCACTTCTATATACAATCCTATTATAAATTAACAGAAAAATTTAAAATTCAAATGCAAAATAATATAATGCTGAAATAATAAATAAATTAAGTTACAAAGGTGATGATTTTGTGTATCAGTGACACAAGTAATGATATGTTTTATAGATATTCAAATCCCTGTGGATATGGAAAGACAACTCCAAACGCATTTCTTCAAGGGGTGGTAACGTGTGTCGGTCATAAGTCCGCAGTGAATGCTCTGAATCGATACTCCATGTCAGCTCGTCGCGCCAGCAGTTCCTTGTGCAGCTCCTCAGCCTGTAACAACAAATCAGTACACTTTATTACACACCCACATAATCTTACTAAAGACCATTCTGACTTTGCAATAAAAAAATTATTAAAAAAACCAACATAATTATGTATAATACAAATTCTCACATATGTAGTTCATGCGTTGACTCAAATGATGTCATGTCCCTAGCTACATGTAACAACAAATCAGTACACTTTATTACAGAACCACACAATCTTACTACAGACCATTCTGACCATGCAATACAATAAAACATTTTTAAAAAAACCCCCATAATTATGTATACGTAATACAAATTCTCACATACGTAGTTCATGTGTTGACTCAAATGATGTCGTGTCCCTAGCTAACAACAGATCAGTACACTTTATTACAGACCCATTTAATCTTACTAAAGACCCATTCTGACCGTGCAATACAAAACCCCCCTTTTTTTTTTTCATCAAATGATGTCCCGTCAAGACACTCTGCATTCTGTCAATTCCACACAATTCAACTAACTTTTTAGGCAAAGTAAGCTATGTTATTTAATTAAGCTTGTTTTAATCAAAGGTGGTATGTAAGAAATACAGAACTACATACATGTACCAGTTGTTTTCCCCATGTTATTTAATTAATGCACAAGTTTATAGTGCACAAGATTTATAGCACTTCACGTGGTATAATATTCTTGTGCATTATAAACTTGTGCAATAAACAACATGAGGAAAACTAATGACATATAGTTCTGTATATTTAACACATTAAGATCAGCAAGGACAATATTTATAGCTCAATCATATTCAAATTTAAAACTAAGCATGATAACATGAAAGCCAAAAAGCCAAGACGACAACCTTGTCGAAAAGGAATTTCAAATGGTCAGATGTTTTAAGCAGCCAGGAACAGTAGACCTAATACAGGCAAGGCTCCAATTTAAGAATTCATTACCTAGGGTCAATTTGAAATGTTTTTGTTGGAGGCAAAATGCTTACTTGCAGCAATTTTGAGGCTGCCTATAGCAAATTTTAAACCAATATCTTTTGTAACAAATAAAAATAGCAAAAATCATTTCTTCAATCATGTAATGGCAGCATTTTTTTTTTTAAATGCAATCAGTAGATCCCTTGACCTGTGGTAATTTATATTGCAGCTACGACAATTGCCATTACGTTTAACTCCTGTATAATAATTTTCAGCTGGACAAAAAAGGCTCTTAATTGTAAACTAAAAGAACACATTAGTTTTGGCCCTGGGATGCTATTGTAACATGTTTTTGACTAACAGACCTTTTTTTAACAACTAAAATTACAAATAAATTTTTTTTTTTAGTGAGAATATTAAGTTTTTGTATATACAATGTGTTTCTTATTATCCTAATGTTTGTACTAGTCCACACTGTATTTCACCTCCAAATAATTCTGTACGTACGAAAACAAGTACATTGTGTATATTAGGATGTAAAATGAAATTTGAGCTACTACAAACATTAAGACGACCAGAAACACATTTGATATACAGGAACTCATATTCTAAACAGTAGAGTGTATCCATGATGTAACTACCGACCTCAGTGGCGTCGTGGTTAGGCCATCGGTCTACAGGCTGGTAGGTACTGGGTTCAGATCCCAGTCGAGGCATGGATTTTTAATACAGATACCGACTCCAAACCCTGAGTGAGTGCTCCGCAAGGCTCAATGGATAGGTGTAAACCACTTGCACTGACCAGTGATCCATAACTGATTGAACAAAGGCCATGGTTTGTGCTATCCTGCCTGTGGGAAGCACAAATAAAAGATCACTTGCTGAGTAGCCCATGTAGTGGCAACAGCGGGTTTCCTCTCAAAATCTGTGTGGTCTTAACCATATATCTGACGTCATATAACCGTAAATAAAATGTGTTGAGTGCGTCGTTAAATAAAACATTTCTTTCCATGATGTAACTTGAGTTTTTTTTTTTTTAAATATGTTACAATGATTGCAAACTCAGGATACAGGAACTCATTCATATTCAAAACAAAAAAGTGTATCCATAATGTAACCTTGAGTTAGTAAATTTTTTTTTTTTTTTTTAATATGTTACAATGATTGTAAACTCAGGATAGTCCCACTGAGAAGCTATCTTGTAATCTTGTACACTCAATTGCAAGTTGTCTTGTCTTAATTAATTATCCACTTGTCTTTAGAGTTTTCCTATTGGTCAAACCTGTCTTTAAAGACCACATAATGCACTCTTAGGTGCTTGATTAGCATAAGTTTCAGTTATAAAGTGTAATGTCGTAGAGTGATTATTATGTTGTGGGTTCCATTAATATTGCTCTGAACAGCATACAATGGAAATGGAATGGAAATGTTTTATTTAACGATGCACTCAACACATTTTATTTACGGTTATATGGTGTCAGAAATATGGTTAAGGACCACACAGATATTGAGAGAGAAAACCCGCTGTTGCCACTTCATGGGCTACTCTTTTCGATTAGCAGCAAGGGATCTTTCATATGCACCATCCCACAGATAGGATAGCACATACCACGGCCTTTGATATACCAGTCTTGGTACACTGGATGGAACAAGAAATAGCCTAATGGGCCCACCAACTGGGATCGATCCCAGACCGACCGCGCATCGAGTGAGTGATTTACCGCTGGGCTACAACCCGCCCAAACAGCATACGAAGATGCATCAATGCAAGGTTTATGTTGATGTTTAACTCATTATTAAGTGAAAACTGACTGTCATCTATATCGAAGCAGTGATCATTACACGTCAACAATTTGTTCTTCGATTTATGTCTTTTTATGTCTTTGGTCCAATTTCGTTTACAAGAAAGTACTAGTAGTCTGCAACATGAGCAATAGTAATCTTACATTTAGTAAGTTTGATCTACATGCCAAAATAATACAATTAATATGTTTTTCATTGACTTAGGAATATCTATGTAGTATGCAAATACCCAAATGTAAGAACATTTCTTAACATTAAAGCATTAAAACTTTGCTTTGAAAGAAAACATCTCACATCAGGGTTTCTGCCAGAGGGTAAAACGGGTATGGCACCATATCAATTTTTTTGTGTAGATTTTATTTTTTAAGTTAATCTTTTGACAAAATTAATTATTCTTATCAGTACTGTATGTTTTCTTAACCCTAACCCTAAACTTAACCCCATTTTCTTTCTGGGGGAGGCCCCCCATACCCCCCCCCCCCCTGCATTCAATTCACTAGCACCACACCCAAAAAGTTCTTTCTGGCAGAAACACTGTACATTAAGCAATAGTAATCAAACACTCAAAATAGTAATCATTCTACAATGTATAACTTTATATAATCATGGGTTTCACAGCTGCAAAAGAGAAATAATTAGTGTCAATAAAAAAACCCAACAAATTATGTGATGTACCATTTAAGACTATATATATAATACATCAGTGTGGATGTTCAAATTCACCCAACAGTCCTTAAACAAACACCAGGCAAACCGACATTAAATAATCCAACATCAAGTTGATAATAGAATTAGTTATTGTTATGGACAAACAACATTTCAAAGCTAGGTTTTGATTGTTCTGACAGCTTCTCCTCTTTTGATGTGTACTGCTGACAGCCTTCTTTGTACTTACCCAATGCCGCAATGAACAAGGATCTTTTTGCGGTGAAGTCCAGTTGACTACTGTACACATATCGTGCTAAATAATGCTTACAAAGATAAATTCCATAAATTCAACGACAATGGAAGTCACCATCTTTGTCACTTAACCCTTTGAACCCTTAGCTCCTGGCGTGTTCGGCCCAGCCACCCTGAGCTCCTGAGACTAAAATTAGGAAAATATAAAAATATGTATTTATTTGTTTTTCTGACACTAAAGATATTTTCTGTCATTAATTTATCAAAATAAAGGCTATTTGAAATAAACATGGAATTATTTGTTATTTATCTCCAATATTCTATCTTGTGGTGCCAGTCAAACCAGCAGTTTTTGTCTGGCTGTCCAATGCACATAAACTCTGTACAGAAGGTACACCAAAACACTCCATACAGAAGGTGAATCAAAGAACAATCCCAAAATTAAATAAAACAAAGCCGAAGTTGCCTAGCAATATTGTTTATAAACAAAGACACGTGGCGGCCGGCCGCTGGGGTATTTGGAGGTTGACACTCGGGTTCAAAGGGTTAACATTACCATGGAATGGCAATGGAAGTCGCCATCTTTGTCACTTATCATAGATTACGCTATATATACTTGGCAGCTGTGTATATAGCTTCAGCAGATGACGGCTGGCTATCTACACAGAGGTCATATTTCTATAGTGGGCCACCCCCCACCCCCCATCTAAATGTTCCCATGCTTAGCACGGGTTACATCTAGTATATTAATAATAAACTACATTTAAATCTTAAATCATGTTCAAAGAGACCAGTACTTACTGTTGAAATTATACTTTTATAAGTCAAGAATAGCTTAGAATCCATCTCCTTTAGTAACAGGGTGGTTTCCCTTTGCCCTGCCTGAATTGAAATCATGCCATTTAAAACTTCCAAGAAATATTATTTTAACCAGGTTA
Source organism: Gigantopelta aegis (assembly GCF_016097555.1). Taxonomy (NCBI): domain Eukaryota; kingdom Metazoa; phylum Mollusca; class Gastropoda; order Neomphalida; family Peltospiridae; genus Gigantopelta; species Gigantopelta aegis. The sequence goes on along the minus strand of NC_054708.1, from coordinate 17,663,859 downwards.
ACCTTTTTTTTGGATGAAATTTAAACATTATCATTTACATATATAACTTTAATTAGCTAACTGTTCAGCATTTTTCATGTGATTATATCTTGTTCTTTAAATATTTGAGAAAATTACAACAAAACTTTAATAAATTGTAAAATTAAAAACAAACCAGAAAGATTTTTTTTTTTAATGGCAATGCATTACATATTTCATAATCAAAAAATGGATTTCAAGATATTTTTTTAAGACAACTTTAATATATTTTATATAATTTTATATATAAACGATAGGCTCCAAAATAATTTTCAGTTTACTTTAAAATATTTACCAAGAGAAGGAAAATATTAAACTTTAATACAAATGTGTTCAAGGCAGGTATAAAAACTATCGAATACTGGCAGACTACAAAAGGGTAAAATGACTGGGTTCACTGCAAGCATCCATCAGAAGAATGTGTTATGAAATACAACTACAGTACTTGTATGTAGTCGGAGAAGCAACTGAAGAAATGAAGACAAAGAAATAAGTGAAAACTGTTTTAAAGAAACTACTATGATTACATAATGGATGCAGGCATTTGATTACATGCAGAAGTGGAGTACTCCACCACTGTTACCCAAATGAGGACAGGAAAGCTATAACCCATAGAACCAGACATAAAGATATAATCCACAGAACCAGACATAAAGATATAACCCACAGAACCAGACATAAAGATATAACACATAGAACCAGACATAAATAAGTGAGGTCAACATTTCCTGCCACCTGTAGTAATGGGGAAGTGATAAGTGAATGACTGAATAGTATTTAATGTATGTACGTAGTACATGTTTGAACAGAGCTTAGAACTACAGCATGTACTAATCGATAAAGTATGGTGCAAATAAAATTTATTTTGCTATAATTATGTAATGCTGCCTATTATTAATGCATAAAGAAATGGTTAAAAAGAAAAACATAAATTTATAAAATTAACACAAACTTAGGAACCTTTTTTTTTCTCTTCTGCTGTCTTGCAATTAAATTTGTGCTTTGAGTGGAAGATCTTCAAATAATTATGAGAGTAAACCAGCCTATCTGCCATGTCAGTGTTTCTGCCAGAAAGAAATTTTGGGGTATAATGGCACTATGAAATTGTATATTTACAGTGTATGTGTTGAATGCAAATGCAGTCGACAGGGAGTATTAGGGCCTCCCCCAGAAAGAAAATGAGTTAGGTTTTGGGTTAGGGTTAAGAAAATCATACAGTAATGATAAGAGTCATTAATTTTGTTAAACGGTCAACTTAAAAAAACAAAATCTGCAAAAGAATTTGGGTATGGTGCCATTATACCCATTTTACCCTCTGGCAGAAACACTGCATGCCACTGTTCTATAAATTGTTTGACAACACAAAATATACTGAATACCAAAAGAGGCACAAATCTCTGCTATAGTTTTGTAATTAGGTTTACCCGTACTTGATTACCAATGCTCAAATGTGTGAAATAATAAATGGTATACAGGGGACAATATTTAAAAATCTTAGGTTACCGGAAGTTAGTTCACGTGAGTTTTTACTTAGGTAACCAATTGTTTGGTTATGTGAATATAGTTCTTGTAACCGATGAGTTAGGCCCACACTTGAACTACAGTTCTGTGTTACATTGGTGGTTCAAAAACATAAACTGATCTTTACTTTCATTACTGATATATGGTACTTTTAATTTTAGAGTGTAATTGTTCACCATGTAACTGATTGGCGGTTCTCGTGATTTTAAAGTTGCGTAACTGACACGTGAACAGAACAACAGTTCTCGTGAAATATTGTGCCCTGGTATATATATATAAATATATATCAACCTGTAATTCTCCCCAATCTCAATATCCCCTCTTAAAAATCTAAATTTAATGTTATAGCTGTTATATTTGTATTTCTTTTGGTGTTATAAGTATATGTCTTACTATTTGAGCTGTTACTAATATTTATGAAAACAGATGAAATGTCTACCATTCTATTACAGCTAAATTTGAATTTGATTAACATGTTTTTTAGGGGGTTTTTTCTTCCTTTTTTAAATTTACACTTAACTTGTTAAGACTGTCAATGCATAACGTAAGAAACATTCAATATTAATTATTACTGGTCTGTAACAAAATGATTTATACATGTATAAAGAATGTTGCAAGTAATTACTCATCTAGTGGTAAATATTACTCGCAATATATAACTAAGGGCTATTTTTCATGCAATATATAGCTACGGGTTTTAAGAATGCTTTTATCTAAATTTGTATTGTCATGGACAATTAGTACATGTTATTACATAAACAAGGCTCATCCTATGCAGTCTAACAGAAAACTATAATCATCACTAGTGGGTGTCAAACATAAGATAATTTTATCACATGGTATTAAAAATATATATATATATATATATATATATATATTTTTTGTATAACCAAACAATAGTACAATAATACAATATATTTTCAGTTAAAAACATCCAAAAGTGGAATAATAAATATATAAATTACATATTATAAAAAATTACCAATACTAGTGCTGGTAATATTTTTTGTTTTAAAAATGAAACGTCTAGGTTCAAAATTAACTAAGAGGAAATGGCAACTGACACCCACAAAACACACATACACACACACACACACACACACACACACACACACACACACACACACACAGTATTAGGAATGAGACAATAAACTTTAACGTGTTACCGGTACCATATTTGGTGATTAGAAGATACCTAGATTTTTGCATATCAACTGATTCAAATTACTAGGTAATCCAAATTATGTTACCATATTATCCAGAAAATTACACAGATAAATTTTGTTTCAACTCATTATTCTATGTCATCCCTTTTTACATTATGACCCCCCCACCCCTCAAAAAAGAAGAAGAAGAAGAAACCCAACAACAAAAACCCAAACAACTACCACTGTCATGAATCCAAACTATATCATATCAAGAGTAAATATTTTTAGTTAAAAACTATTAATAATCTACATTATTCTTTATAAAGTTTTTATTCATTATTCTTTTTCTCACCATTTTTTCACTAACAAAAAGTTTAAAAATTTAAAAAAAAAAAAAAAAAAAAAAAAATCAGTCATGAAACAGAGGAAATATTTTGGTAAAAAAACCAAACTATTAACAATCTCAAAACATTTCAATTCATTATTCTTTCTCACCCTTTTTACACAATGGAATTTTTTCATTTTTTTTTTTCTTTTTTCTTTTTATGAAACTACCACTGTCATGAAACACATTGGCTTAAGTAGCTACATGTATATCATATATTATATCATACAAGAAATATTTTGCTAAAAACTATTAATAATCTACAATTTGTAAAAGATTCTAGTATTTTCAGACTGCATGCTATATTAAGGCAGAAGAAGGGTCGAGGTGGCATTAATGATCTATCTACAATCTATGAGACCAATAAAAGTCACTGACTATTTGCACTTAACAACCGAACTTTCGATAAGTCTGCAATAAAAATGAATAAGTTCATTAATTAAATAAGGTAGTTACCTTAGATTAAAAAATTAAGTTCAATAAAATGAATACACTATAAAAATGAATAATATTATTTTCTATTTTAATTAAAACTATTAGAATCACTGTGAAAATTAATGTATTCTATTTCAATTACAACTATAGAATTATAGTCACTGTGAAAATTATTATGTTCTATTTTAATCACAACTATTATAGCAGGTGCATGTGCCCCCTCTGAAAAACTTTACTTGCCACAGTACAGACCACCCCAGCACAATTTGTAGCCCACACACCTGTATAGTCACTGTGAAAATGATTATGTTCTCTTTTGATTACAACTACATGTATTATAGTCAATAGTCCAATCACTAGAGACCACCTTAGGGTAGTTATGATGCAGGGCTTTAGATTGCACCAATGCTAAGGGGATAAAAAAAGAAAGAAAGAAATGTTTTATTTAACGATGCACTCAACACATTTTATTTACGGTTATATGGCGTCAGTTATGGTTAAGGACCACATAGATTTTGAGAGGAAACCCGCTGTTGCCACTTCATGGGCTATTCTTTCCGATTAGCAGCAAGGAATCTTTTATTTGCACTTCCCACAGGCAGGATAGCACAAACCATGGCCATTGTTGAACCAGTTATGGATCACTGGTCGGTGCAGGTGGTTTACACCTATCCATTGAGCCTTGCGGAGCACTCACTCAGGGTTTGGAGTCGGTATCTGGATTTAAAAAATCCATGACTGGGATCTGAACCCAGTACCTACCAGCCTGTAGACCGATGGCCTAACCACGACGCCACCGAGGCCAGTCTAAGGGGATAAATGCTGTGCCCAAAAAAGTATGCCCAAAATAAGTATAAACATGCTGACCTCAAAATATTTCATCTCAAATCTACTAAACTGTGATGCTCAAGTTAGATTTTAGTAACTTGAAATACATTTCTGAATATCAACTGTCCTTTAGCAATTGTTCATAACATTAATGTGAGACCTAACGCCTTGTGATGACAAGAAATAAAATTGTTGTGATGACCAACAAATGTATAATATTCCAAGTTTAAAAAAATATTTAAAATCCTATAAGAGAAGTAAGATGTGTGTGCAGCAATTCTGTATTTCCCCCGACACTAGGATTTGCATAAAACTAAACTGTAACCGTCATTAACCCCACCTTGAAAATACCCACCCCCCACTTCAATTCTAGCTGTCAAACTGTATGCATAAAAACTAAAATAATAGTATATTACCTACACAACTTTTCCACCAACAGAAACTTATCACCTCTAGCAGTCTAGTTTTCTTAGACAATTCCAACAATATATCTGGACTAAAACCTGCTTTAAATTATTTTCACAGTAACACAGTAAGTTATATTCACCATCTAAGCATAACACACACCCATGTACTTTCTCTAGCATCACCACATGCACAACTACATAGCATTAATTTTGTCTTCTTTAATTATGATGTTTTAATAATTATTATCTAGTTTAGCATTTACTAAAATAAATACATAAATAAATTAAAAAAAAAAAAAAAAATCAAGCATTAGCAACTCAGTATTTTCTTCTTGTCCACTGTAGCGTCAGCTATAGCCAGTATTTTTAATGTTAACTAACTACATATATAATATGTCAAAGTCCACCCAACATCTGAATGCTCACTAAAACTAACAAACCCATATCTTCTGTAAAATTTAAGCAACACAAATGATTATACACCTTCTTCCTCAACCTCAACATACTTTAGTATATACACACCATAACAAAACTGTCTCTGTATGTTACAATTGATATAAACTGTATATATTTGAGATTTTTAGTCAGTGCATCATAAGATGTGGAAAAAATTTCAAATCCAACTGATGCTACCAGCAGGAAACATTTTGTTTGATTAGCGGTATTTCAAGTCATGTGAAAGTTGATTAGCAATACTGTTTAATGTTTTAAAATTGTGTAGTGATCGCTGAAAATTGCGATGTAATACTGAACAAAATGTTCCCCAACTAGTGCTATACAGCTGTGAAGAACTGAATGTAAAACTACAAAAAGAAATGAGTTTGTTGTGCTAGCACTTGCAACTAATCACTGGCATCACCTCTTTAATCATTAACGGCGCCAGATCAATCGTACATATAGCTTGTTACCATCTCAAAATAAATAAAGAAAATGTATGAGAGAATAACAGAATATGGCTTAATTTTGTAACACACAGACCTCTGTGTGTGTGTAACGAGCTATATATATATATATATATATATATATATATATATATATATATATACAGTGAAACTCCTCTATTAAGACCACCTGTGGGACTTGGTCTTAATAGTGGGTATTACCTATTACCGAATTACTAACATTTAGAAGGTTATATTGTGTCGTTGCCTGAATCTGTTTAACCAGCCATTTGAAGCCTTAAATTCACTTTCTGCAATTTCAAGTTCAGTTGCATATTTCAAAGCTTTCATTTTTAACATGGGGCCTAAAATTGGTACATCTTGACCGCGCATGCGTTGAAACCATTCCCACATTAATGTATTCAGCTGTTCTACAGGAGAACGTACACATAAACGTTTTCGATCATTATCTTTATTTTTCTCGTAGCCATCCAAAATCTCTGCCTTTCTTGTCAATATTAACTGTACTTGCGTTTTTCCCGATACCGAATTTCTCTGCAAGCGTGCGTTGACTTTTTCCTGGACTGTCATTTATTAAAGTAACTTTTTGTTTCAAAGTCAATTCACAGCGTGATTTACCCTTTTTGGGGGTTCCCATTTCAAACGTTGATATTACCTCTGCCGATATAACGGAAGAAATACGGCATTCGTAGTGTTTACCGTTTATCTCACTTCGACAGGGTAAAAAAAAAAAAAAACCCACAACTCACTTTGTGAGTCATTACACATCTCAATAACGGATAACAACACTTCTTTTGTTTCCTAGTGAATTAGTCGGTAAATTTATTCTATTGTGTCCTAATTATCATTAACACATTTTATTAGACTCGGTAGATTTAGGCTGTATCTTCGAACAACAAGTACATAAGCATTAAACACGTGTCATGCCGACTTCTGACCTGTATCGTTTCTTTCAACATCATACGTGATTATAGCGACTTTCCGCTGGAATGGCTATTGCAGTTTGTATAGACAGTTTATTGGTTACAATGCTATTTAATTGATGCGTGGAACGCCTGTTCTCGTAATCCGAATGAGTGTCGGCTCTTAGAGTCTGATGACTGGCTTGCAGCCAATCAGCGCTTTACATCGCTTCAATATTAATCAGTTGACAATGTTTTCCGGAAACTGAAAGTTGGTTATGTGATCAGATTGCGATGGGCGGTTTTTCAACGACTTAATCGTATATCTCTCTTTAACAGTTTTAATTCATTTCAAAAGACAGAACATTGGTGTTTACTTTACTTCCTGTTACCTGTTCCAGTCTCGGCTAAAACAAAGCAAGCATTAAATTTAGATCAGTTATTGTTATTTGCGATTTGTGGTGGCTATGCTACTTTCACTTCATCGATGGTACTTATACACTACAGTGACATTCCAAATGTGGGTTTTTTAAAGCTCATTATGCGATGTTAGTATTGTTCAATTTTTGTGACACTTTTGGATTCCTGTTTACGTTAAAACTGTTTTTAACATATGTAAAATTATAGCCAATCCAATAGTATGTCTACAAGTGGTCCGAGCACATTTCTTTAAAAATGTTTTAAAACTGTAGATTGGTCGCAAGTTACAACTGTTGCAATATAACGTTGTTTACTGGTTTGCTGCGCATCAAGTATCTAAAAATCAGTCTAAAACATTTGTCGGAATACCAGTAGTATGTCTGCATGAATAAACTTCCTGTAATCGTGAAGATTGCAAGTTTTAATTTCTGAACGTTTACAGATCATGACATAACCGATTTGCGGTTCGCGTAAATTTAATTTTGCGTAACCGACACGCGAACAGAACGGCGGTGAAATATTGTGCCCTGTAAAAGACAAAAAAATTTGTTTTGTTTAACGACACCACTAGACCACATTGATTAATTAATCATTGGCTATTGGATGTCAAATACTTGGTTATTCTGACTCATAGTTATCAGAGAAAACCTGTTACATTTTTAAAAATTATTACAAGACAAGAAACATTTCATTCCAATGACTTAATGACAAATGAAGTGGTCGATCTTTGCAAATATCTTTCCAGTGACATATACATGTACTAATTAACTTGCTAATGTTACTTCATATTAATAAAAGATCAATCCCAGATAATAATTACGTAGTCATAAAATCAGGTCAGCAAGACGAAAAATTATTACTTACTAGTTATTATTAAGTGTAGGTTAAATTGGGTTTATTTGTTTGTTTAAATGTTTAAAATGAGCTTTAAAGAAATCATTGATGGATGCATAATACGTACAGGGCTTCTAGAATTTTGATAAAATCCACTAGCCATCGGATCAGTTATTTAAAACATTTACTAGCCACGAATAAACATTAACTAGTCCAACTTTACCTTAAGTTAATATAATTTTACTAAATAATAGTAATAATCAGATATGTCACCTAAAGAGGGAGATAGAGCTTAAAAACACTAACATTGGGGGTTGGGGTGAGGTCAGGATATTCATATTTACAAAATAGACTTAACTGCAACATTTGACAAAAACATTTTACTAGCCGTCGGGCATGACAATAGTAGTATTCACTAGCCCAACAATTAATATCACTAGCCATGGGAGTGGGGCTACCATAATCTAGAAGCCCTGCATAATATAACAACCATAATTCTGCAACACACTAACCGTACTCATATAAGTAGGTACTAGCAGACTACACTACCACAAAATGTATATACATGCCAAACATAATAACTGCTACATTCTACTGAAACTAATCAGAAATTAAAATTCAATGAATATTCATTTCTAAAATCCATGAATCACAATTATGGTATTTATTTTTCTAAAATTCTACAACATACCAAAATGTCCTCTTACGATAAGTAACAAGTATATCGAACATGTGTCAAATAACAAATAAAATATATTGAAGCACCATGGCAGGATTTAAAAAAAAATTACTTCTTTTTTTAAATTTATTTAATTTTGTAAAATCAAAGATGAAATATATTTGTCTACAATGATGACTGTATTCATGTACCAAAAGCATGTCAGTTGTCAAATGTGTGATAAAATTCTTAAATTTGGGCAAACACACTCTTAAATTTTGCACAAAATGTTAATTGAGTCTTATTTCTAATTATGACCCAGATTTCAATTTCATAGAGACTAAAAATACTCAAATTTGTTTATTTTGAAAAAAATTATGGATTTATAAATTTATAATGCTAAGACCTAACACTTCATAAAACTTCTGAAATGTGCAACAATTGTCTTGAATGCCAAATAGATTAAAAGCTAAAACAGAAAATACAAATAGTACTGAAAGACCTAGGGACATATAATTTAGTTTTCTGTAAACATAATTATAGAAAGTAAACAAATATACATTAGCTAGACATGGTTTTAGAAATGAATTCTGAAACATTGTAACAGACTACTAGCCTCTACATAAAAGATCAAAGATTATAACAAAAGGATTAACACTAGCCATAATAAACCCAAATGTATTACTTAGTATATAGCGTAAGTACTGGGTTACTGTTCTAAGGTATCAGCTTTATCCTGTGAAGATTAGAAAGGCAGATGCTGTAAGTCTCTGCCAAACAGCATTTGCCATTCAACCTCAGCAGAATAAAATTAATATGTTAAAGCCTGCAGTACTTAACAAGTTGTTTTATTTATCCTGCAATCCAGCGAAGAATATCGAAACATATTTATCCAAGTTCTGCTATGCAAATAGTGTATGAGCAATGTAGCAAACAAGTCTTTTTGAAGTATAACGTCATGCAACATACATGACATCATTCTTTGTTACTGAAAATGTAATCCGAAACAAACAAGTTAAATAAGGCTTAAATATCAGGGAAAAGCTGTACTGCCAATGTATATTAGTGACTGCAGGATAAAATTATTTAATACCCACCACCACTAAGCACTATAACTACTAAAAATAAATAAGTGTGTGTGTGTGTGTGTGTGTGTGTGCACACATTTCTTGCATGGCTTTGTGTTTATGTATGTGTGTGTGTGTGTGTGTGTGTATGCTTATGCAGTGTGTGCATGTGTTTTGTGTGTGTGTTTTATGATCTGTGTGTGTGTCTGTGTGATGTGTTTGTGTTTGTGTTCATGTGTGTGTGTGTGTGTGTGTGTGTGTGTGTGTTTGTGTGTGTGTGTAAAACTATATGAAATACATGAACATTTTGTGCATGGTGCAAGAAATATCTAAAGCATACATGTAATTACAGTCCGACCAGTTCAATTACCATAATGATGTGCAATGGCAAAGAGAATCAAACAGAATGTGCAAATACAAACTAAATACATGTGCTGTTAGTAATATTATTGTTTCTAACATAATACCAGTCATTTCAGCCTTTAGAAGTAACCTCAAATAAATTATACATGGCAATGCCTCAATGGCATGCATACTGAGTTATGTTAATTATGTTTTGTGATAAATCAATAATTACTTAAAAATTGTCAAATTAATTTGGTAGGATTAGGGTCCAAAAAGAAGAAGAAGAAGAAGAGAAACCAATCACAAGTAAAAAGGTGTTAATAATGAAGTTTTGGATTCACAAACTCCTCAACAGAATAACATGCAGAACATTTTGTTAGTGAAATAACTTTATTCACACAGCTAACTGTATGTCACCTACATTATTTTTTTAAAATGGTAAGACAAAAGTTTTAAGCAGATATGTATCCCACACATGGTACATGATTTCTAATGATCTCACCTAGTACAATGTATATAACAATGTATTCCGGTATTTTGTACACAGAAAACAATATGTTTCTGCTCAGAATAATTACACAATGTCATGTCGATTGTGTTTGAAACAAAAAGTAAAACCAGCTATAACTAAGTTATTTATTTTACTTCTTGTACTTTACCCATTAAATTCATTTATCCCCTGTGAACTAGTTCCCCATGACTGTATATTAAAGGCAGTGGTATGTACTGTCCTGTCCATGGGAAATGGCATATAAAAGATCCCTTGCTGCTAATGGAAAAATGTTGAAGGTTTCCCCGAAGACTGTCAGAATTACCAAATATTTTGACATCCAGCCCCCGATGATTCATAAACAATGTGCTCTAGTGGCGTCGTTAAACAAAACTAAATCTAACTTTATTCACCGATTTAGGAGAAAACATAAAAAATCTGTATAATTTCTTTTTTCATGTAATTACTTTCCCCCCCCCCTAAATGTTAATTATAGGGCTGTTGTCGAGTTATCACATGGGGGATGGCAATATGCAGTTTGTTTCATATATACCCAACAACACAAAATAAAATTGTATTTGAACCAAGTATGCATACAAACAAAAACGTAACACCCACAAAACATAAAATAATAAAGATGGTGTCTCCCACTCCGCCATGTTAACAATTCCGAAACACCCATTAATTAGGAATGTTACATTTATGTACAAAAAAATCAATCTGGTTTTCACAACGGACAATTCATAATTTTTTCATGTTTTTCAGACACAGAAAAAAGAGCAATATATCAATCTGATTTTCAAAAAAAAAAAATTGGCACTTTATAATTCCCCCATGTTTTTCACACACAGAATAAAAAGCAATATTTGGGACTTAAAAAACTTATATGATTGTTTTGACTGAAAATCAATCAGGTTTTCACAGCTGACACTTCATAATTCCTTCATGTTTTACACACACAGAATAAAAAAACAATATTTGGGACTTAACAAGATTGTTTTTAGAGAAATCCAAGTGGCAGACTAATTTCAACTCTCACCGTAATCCCCTATGATACATATAAGAGTCCACTGTTCACTGCATTTGAACATTTTATTATGATCCATACTGGTCTCAGTTATTGGACTTAAGGATGAGAGGTACTGAGTTCACTCCATGGTATTGGCTCTTACAAGTTTTGGAGACTCATTGGATAGGTGTAACCACTAATAAGCACAGTAACAAATTGAAATGAATAAATGAAATGATTCCGTAACACGATTGATAAAAAAAAAAAGTACTGGTAAGAAATTAGCACTGCACATGAAAACTGGTGCAGCAAGGCAAACACACCACTGTACAGTGCCTTATTATACTATACTGTACTTATTATTACACCCCCCCCCCCCCCAAAAAAACACAAAAAAAAACACAAAACAAACCCAACCTCTTATTTACTATTAGCTATTGCGATCAACTTGTGTCAAGCCCATATCCAGTTAAGGTTCAGGCAAGTCTACTCTGGAAATGGCCTTTTACTTTGCCAGTGACCGAGTCCAGGGAATATACAATGTATACACAGGGGCGGTACAGTGTAAAAGATAGTGGTATGGCTCGAGGTTGCCAGATTCTCCTTTCAAATTCATCTGTGAATGACATTTTCACGGATACAACAAATATGAACAAAAAAGTGGTATGGCCGTACCGTCTGCACCACCCTTGATACATGCAGTTATGGCAACTATTTTTATTAATAAATATTGTAATTTTCAATTGATCAATGTATATATAAACCCCCTCCTGTCCCAGAATTAATCATTGACAAGGTCAGAGATTAAGTCCGGGATGGGCGTACCTGAAGCTTCAGTGGATATGAGCACGTTAACAGAGTTCCCATCACATCCCATATATAAAACTTAACTTAATATATATATTTTTTGTTGATTCCATGTCGTCTTTCCCATTGTTTTCAATGAAATAAATACATGTACATGTAATAATACAAATGGGGGTATTGTATCAGCTAGTGATAGAACAAAAATATCCTAGTCAAAGAACAGCCAGGTGGTATTTAACTCAATATGTAGATATCACTGGTATATTAACGATATTTATCATTATACTAATAATAAGTACAAGTGCAACATTCTGATTAATTCTCAATGCCAAATGCACAAATTATATAATCCATATACATGTATAGTAAACATTAGTCTATCATCCAATTTGTTTTACATACATCATTACCATTAATGTGGACAGAAATGGAAAAATAATCTATATGCGTGCTTTGCAGCTAACAAAGTGGACCGGTAGTACTGCAATTTAAATAAAGCCTTAATTTACAACAAAATCTCTGTAGCTGTGAAAATATTAAGAATATAATGCAATAATGAAAACTTTAAACAGAACTATAATGGATACCTTCAATATAATATACTACAGAACTTTAAAACTATGGTCCAGTTATTGCTCATCTGTAGCTGCAAATCAAATTAAAACTAAAATGGTCTACATGGATGATTCTATCAGATCAATAACAAAAAAATTACAAAATGAATATAACAAACAAGCTGTCAACCATACTATATCCCCTCAAAATATTACAGTTTATTAGAGCATCACACAGCAAATAAAGAAAGCATTAATATCAACCTGTTGTCCATGCTTTCAGTTCCTGATATCGGCGCATCAAATCTTTCTGTAGCAGCTTCACCTGTATTAGACCAGTTACAGTCACACATAGGCAGAGTTATAAAATAAAATACAGAACACTTCAGGGCCCATGCTTATAAAACTAATGCTAGGTTCAGACTACCAACTGCCCGGAGAAAGTTGGCCAACTTAACGGCTGTGCTGTAATTCCTCAACTCCCGACTTACGACAGGTATGCTCAGATTAACAACTAATGGGTTATATGATGAAAATAAAGTAGTAAGAATGCTCAGACTAGCAATATATATATATTTATATATCATAGCTAAATGCACTACAAATTTGAACATAATAAAAATATCACTAAAATTAAATCCTACATGTATATCTGTGAAAAAAAGTAAAGGAAACATTTACAAATACACGTATATTATATAAATCTTCAAGGAAATCTTACAGATTTATAAATCAGAAACTTTCACTTTCTGGATTTACAAATCCAAAACTAATTTTCGGGGATTTATATATCTGGAACTTGGAAAACTAGGATATATAAATCTGGCGTTTAACATGCAAATGAGATCTGTTAGTTCCACCCTTTCTTCTTCAAACCAGCCAGCCATGTTACAGTCGTACGTATTCTTTTCTGGTTTAGAATAAGTTCAGCAGAAAATTCCGATTTCATGAAAATGTTTATATTACATGTTGTGAAATGTGTAATGAAAGGAAAATGGTTTATTTAATAATGCATTCAACACATTTTATTTACGGTTATATAGCATCGGACATATGGTTAAGGACCACACAAATATTGAAAAGGGAAATCTACTGTCGCCACTTCATAAGCTACTCTTTTTCGATTAGCAGCAAGGGATCTTTTATATGCACCATCCAATTGATAGAATAGCACATACCACAGCCTTTGATATACCAGTCGTGATGCACTGGCTGGAGCGAGAAATAGCCCAATGGGCCCAATGACGGGGATTGGGCCCAATGACAGGGATTGATTCCAAACCGACCGCGCATCAAGTGAGCGCTTTACCACTGGGCTACATCTCGCACCGTGTAATGAAAGCCATGTGTCCACTAAAGTAGGCTCCAGCCTCGCTAAAAATGGTTATATTGTACTAGAGGAATATTTGTAGTTCTATTCTTAGAACCCTAAACCACTATTATACAAATTACAAAAAAAAGAAAGTACTAACTAATAAATATTATTGACCTTCAAAAAATTGAATGTTCGTTCGCATATTTCATTTTAAATATGCGTGAAGACAGAAGAAAAGACGGGGGAGGGGGGCTGCTCTAAAATGCTCAAGTTATAGAACATTCTAACTACTCGTTTGTAATTGCATATGTCATAAATCTCTCATCTGTCAAAAAATCTAAGATTAACAACTTTTATGCAAATCCAATGAGATTAACAACTTTTATGCAAATCCAATGAGATTAACAACTTTTATGCAAATCCAAAAATTTATGGAAACGCACCATAGCATTCGCCCTCCCTATAAATGTGGCTGCATACTGGTTACTTTTCGAGTGGGTGGGGTGGTATGTGTGTGTGTGTGTGGGTGTGGGTGATTTGATTCCATACAAATTTAAACAATATTTTGTGCAAAATTTTTCTAAAATATTTCTGATGGATTTAGTAGATAACTAAGCTTTTTATTCTAGCTGTTTTTTTCCAGTGGCATTAACAACCTTCTCATCCATATATTTATCATTTGTTTAATTTCAAATAGTTTTGAATTATATTTAAGTTTGGTCATTTCATTTAAGTCAGTACCAAAAATAATCCCAAGTGCTTTAAACGAAGAGGGATCCCATTTTAGGTTAAGATTTTAATATTGTATTGGACTATTCCTAAGAGAGCCAATACAAATTACTTCTAATTTATCAAAATTAATATTGAGTGCCAATAATTCAAAAAATATATTTAAGGTATTTATTGTTTCTTCAAAAGTTGTCCTACTACCATCAAGTAAACAATCAGTATCATCAGCATACTGTGAAATTAGGTATTCTTTGTTGTCTATTGAGATGCCCTTAATTTGATTATTTTTACGTACAAGTCCTGCAAGGATTTCTACAAAGAGAAGAAATGTATATGGAGATAATGAATCACCTTGCCTTCAGCCGCTATATATATATGCTCTTCAAAAAAAAAGTAGGGGAAGTCTAATAAGAATTTACAATTGCCAAAATTGTAAGGTATATTAGCTGTGGGGAATGGTTATATGATAATAGTGAATTAATTGGGCAAACATTACAACCGGTAGTTCAGTATTACAGTAGGTTTTATGACCACTAAAGATCTTGAAGGACGATTGCCATGGAGTCAAAAGTGAAATTTGAAAGTTGAAGTTTTTTTATTAGTAAATTGCAAATTCAAACAATAAAAATGACTAAAAACAAAACAATAATAACTGTATGATCAACAGAATGAAAAAGATTGACAGAAATAATGTTCCACAGTGATTAATCGACCTTCTTGGAAATTGTCAAAATCGAGAATGACACCCCACGCACGTGTACGGGGCAACTGCGTGATGCACGTGCAAACTATGGAATGTGTTTCGGTGCGTTGATAAACAGCCCTGAACATTCTTTACTAGGATGTCTGTGGTCAAAACGTACGTTTGATCTAATAGTTGATATTAAATTTAATATTTCAGGTTCCCCTACTTTTTTTTAAGAGTATATATTAAACAATGAAAAAACTTTTGTATTGAGTATAATATGGTTTAATATTTATAACAGTGTTTAATATCTGCTGTAAAAAAAAAAAAAAATCCAGGGTTTTATGTATATAAATGTATGGCCATGAAATGGACTTGAATGCTTTTTCGAAATCTACTAGTAGAAATATTCTTGAATATTTTGTGATTCAGTATAGTACAAAATATCATACAATATCCTTATATTGTCACCAATAAAACAGCCCGGCATGAAACCAGTTTGATATTCATTAATGAGAAAATGGAAGTACTCCTTAATTCGTTCAGATATACAAACAGACAATCATTTGTCTGTGATGCGTAAGTTAGCTACAAGCGAAAGGGCTGTAAATAACTTTTGGTTGAAAAAGATGTCAAAATTTGCTTAAACCTGGTTTTTGAGGATATGTAAGAAACAGAATACTACATGTACATTCATGTCCGTTAGATACCATTTATCTCCCAACTCGTTTAAAAATGTATCCCAACTGACTTTTGCTCGTTTGATACATTTTAAAACAACTTGTTGTAAGATAAATGGTATCTAACAGACACAAATGTATTATTCTCTATTTAGCATCGCTTATATTTTCTTTAAGAGAATAAAGCTTTTGATCAGTCTTTTGTTTTGTTCATAATTTCTATTTTATCTGTAATAATAGAACCATCAGGGTTTTATTTCAATATCATTTATGGATTTACAAATAAAATATATATTTTTTAAGTTACAGAAGTAATTAGTAATGCGTTCACCCTCTTTTATCCATCTAGCTATCGATCTGTTGTATACTCTTCAAAAAAAGAAACTTGACATCGATTTTCAAAGTTTAATAAAAAAAAATCCCTGGTAGACATGATACAAGCAACGAAAGATCAAGACGCCATGGGAAGGGGATTACTCTGTACATGTCCGAAACGGTATCACTGGGAATCCACCTGAAACATGTACACAGGCATATGTGTGACATAGGGGTGGGGAAAATATCAGCATTGGTTATGACCACCACGAGTCATGATGACAGCTTGACAACAGCAACGCATGGAAGCAATCAAATGTTGTACAGCACATTGTGGAATGTTCTGCTACTCGTGCTGCAGTGCCGTAAGAAGTTGCAGAAGTGTCTGGGATGGTGGATTCCTCTGCTGATCCAGTGCATCCCATAGATGTTCTATTGGGTTTAAGTCTGGCAAACGGGCAGGCCAAGGTAATGTCTGGACGTTGTGGCACTGCAGAAACTCCTGACTAAAACATGCAATATGTGGTCTGGCATTGTCATGCTGAAACATTCCATTGTTGATGTTCATGTGCAGAATGACGTGATGCTGCAGGATCTCATCTAGATATCTGATGCCCGTCAGTGCATCTGCCACATGCACAAGAGCCGTCCTACCACCATGATGAATTTCTGCCTATACCATGACACTGCCACCACCAAAACGGTCGACTTGTTGCACGCAGTTTGGAGCATAACGTTCCCCTCAACGTCTAAAGACATGTGTGCGTCCATCAGCACGTGACAGGAGAAAACGAGACTCATCTGAGAACAAAACAGTTCTCCACCTGGCATGTGTCCATCTCACCCTCTGCTGGCACCACTGCAGATGCTCCGCTAAGTGACGTGGGGTCAAAACGTTACATCACACTGGTGTTCTAGGGAAAATTCCTGCCTCCCTCAGCCGATTACAAACTGTCTGGTCAGAAATTCTGCATAGTCCAGAGATTTGTGTTGCTGTGGTTGTTGCTGTTGTGGTTCGATTTCAAAGATGACACACCTGGATGTATCGATCTTGAGCGGCGGTGGTTACTCTGGGACGACCTGACCGTGACACTTTGAGTGGTGTTGTACCGTGCCCATAAAGCAGAGATGGTCTATTTGGAGACGCCAAAGTACCTTGCCACAGCTTGTTGAGTTGCCCCTGCTTGCAATCTCCCAATGGCATTATTGTGTTGAGTTGACATCAATCTTGGCATTATTGCCTTACCTACAGTGTCATTATGCGGTCTGTTTCAATTACTGCTGATGTGACCTTTTATGCCCCACCAACGGAGGGTTCAGCATGCAAAGTTACAGAACTTCATGATGCACATGCTTCTCTGAGGATGTGCTTTTGCATTTCAGTAGAAACGATGACTATGCATAGCTATGTTTATGTGAATTGAACGTGTTTTAGCATCTTCATTCGCTCACTTACTTGACTGTCTTTACAATGTCTTTGATTTTTTTGAAGAGTATATGTGTAAATTTTGAGTCGGGCATTTTACAAAAACATTGTGTAGGACATTCCTGCTAGCCACACATGACCAGTGTTGTGGTGACAGATTTAATTACTTTGTTTAGCACTGAGGAAAGCTAAAGATTTCTCCCAATGATATTGACGAAGGCATTAAAAAAACAGTACGGAGCTAAACTATATGGTTTTAGAAGATGTTTGTAATATAATAATTTTTCCCGATTCCACGAGTTTGTTTTTGATATTTTTGATGAAATATATTTTTTACATTTCTTCTAAACTGTTTTCATTTATGTGATGTAAGATCTAAAAACTTTATAATAATGTTATTTGTCTGGAACATGGAGTGTAAATGTACATACATGTAGCTATGCTAGCTAGTGGTACCTTCTGAGTCTAATAATAGTAATATTTTGCTACATAGCACAGCATCAGCATAATGAACGACCCAAAGGAAGGTTTTTTAAATGGACCCAGTATTGGACACATGCACAGACGTTTTTATCGGTTTAAGGGGTATATCTTCCTAACTCATTCGTACAGGCTATATTTGTATTTCTTACAACTTGAAGATTAAGTTTGCAGAATTTAATATGTACCTTTTCCAAAAGGTTCACAGTCTAACGAACCAATATACTTGTTGAAGTCATTATTTTGCTTTCCTTGCAGCCTAGTTTCCCAAAGTTGAAAGTGAGCTTTATTCCTAAACTGTAAGCTACAAGCTCCAACTAAAAAAAAAAAAGAAGAAGAAAGTTTGTTTTGTTTAATGACACCACTAGAGCACATTGATTAATTAATCATTGGCTATTGGATGTCAAACATTTGGTAATTCTGACTTGTCATCAGAAGAAACCCACAACATTTTTCCTAATGGAACATGGGATCTTTTATATGCACTTTCCCACAGACAGGAACACACATACCAGGGCCTTTGTTCAGTTGTGGTGCACTTGTTGGAATGAGAAAAAACCCAATCAGCTGAATGGATCCACCGAGGTGGTTCGATCCTGCGACACAAGCACCTCAAGTGAGCACTCAACCGTCTGAGCTAAATCCCACCCAAATTAGAAAAGAGTTCACTAAATGAAACTGGAGTTAAACATTTCATTAAACCCCCCCCCAAAAAAAACCCCCATTTATAAATAGATAAGTATATATATAATAAAAACTGTTTATATACACAATTCGACAACCGGGAACCTTGCAGCTAACTTACGCGTCACAGACACATGACTGTCACAATGTAATCTATTCCCACACTGTTGTTTTTCACTGCATGACACTGGTGACCTGGTCATCACCTAGGAGCAGCCAGTAGTATGTCTTGAAATTGTTAACATATGTTCGTGTTTAAACAA
The DNA here is from genome assembly GCF_016097555.1 of Gigantopelta aegis. Lineage (NCBI taxonomy): Eukaryota > Metazoa > Mollusca > Gastropoda > Neomphalida > Peltospiridae > Gigantopelta > Gigantopelta aegis. The sequence goes on along the minus strand of NC_054708.1, from coordinate 17,644,552 downwards.
CCCATGTGTTATAAAAAATAACGCATGATGTTCTCACCAGCGTGTGTGTAAGAAAACATTGTTCCATTAGTAGCAAGGGGTAGCAGGATAACATTTGTGTGTGTGTGTGTGTTTGTGCGTGTGTGTGTGTGTGCTTGTGTGTGCGTGCGTGTGTAATGTTCAAAATAAGTAGGGGATATTCAAATATAACACAATATAACAGAGATATATTAATTTTTATTGCAATATTAATTAATAGTAATACACAAGCACTCATGTGACAAGAGATTGGCATTAAAGATTCTAGCCAGGATAGTGATGTAGGTCCGGAGGAGACAAAGATAGGCAACAGGGGTGGTGCTTGTCATTTTGATGTTTTAAATATTTGCACTAGTAACGGGTAAAACCCCCGCGGTTCGTCAAGCACGATTCCAACGTGGCATGCTCCTGATTAAACATCCAATAATATTTGGGGGGATCCTGTCCCATTCATCTTGGAGAGCAGTACTTAATTCAGCTAAATTAATTGGCTGACGTTGATGTTCTCGGAGTCGTTGTCCGATGATGTCCCACATGTACTCAATGGGTGAAAGTTCTGGGCTTAGGGCTAGCCACGGTAGTGTGGTGATGTTCTGTGGTAATGCAGTGACTAGTAGACTCCGGTGAGCACGGGCGCTGCCGTCCTGAAAAACAAAATGGCATTCTGCCTGGTGTGCGAAGAGCACAACGATCGGTGCAAGGATGTTGTCACAGTAGTACTGCCCAGTGACCCTCCCATGAACACTATGCATCTGGGTTCTGGTAGTCATGATGATGCCACCCCACACAATAATGGACCCTCTTCCAAATCGGTCATGAGGATGAATATTGATGTTGGTGTAGTATTCATTGAGAAGTCGCCAGACACGCTGTCATTGATCATGGAAGTCTAGTGTTAATCTGGGCATGTCTGAAAACATTACATGTTACTTCTATGCATACTTCTGTTACGAATAGTCTGACAACACATTGTAACACCAGTTGTAAGACAGAGTTCTCTTGTGATTTGATTGGCTGACTAATCTCAATTCTTCAATGTGTAAGTCCTAATGAGGCGTTCCTGAACCAGACTTGTGTCCCTTGGCTGTTCTGAACAGGGATGATCATCCACATCTCTGGTTTGTTGATATTGGGCCCACAATCAGCTAATGACTGATTGTGACACATTAAGTCTACAGGCCACAATTTGCTGGGTGGTGCCAACTTGGAGCATGCCTACAGCTCTGACATGTTCCTGACGTTGGAGACGTTGCATTGTTGAAAAGTTACACAATGTTGTAAAGAATGTGACAGCAAGGTTATAATTTGGTGTTCCATTAACAAACAAAGAATATTGCCACAGTGTGCACACAAGGTACACAAAAACTAAATGTTCAATTTCAAATCACATTCTTCGCAAGTCACGTGCTTCGCGATCAAAACAATCGGTGAGATTTTTCATGCTCTTTGAGTGGGAACATTAACGCAGATTGTGCATTCATTTTTATATTTTTATATCTCATTTCATTCTATAATTATTGATATTTGAAATGAAATATGGAATATCCCCTATATAATAAAAAAAAATGTAATGAAGTAATTTTTATTAATAAAGTACTGTATTTGACCGGAAATAAGCCTTGGGGGCCAAGACAACTCATTGTGTGCTTAGCATGGGGTGGGCTTATTCCCAGACAAGGGGCCAGTTTTGTTGAAAAAAATATTAATAATAATAATTAAAATAAATAATAATAATTTAATTAACTAGGAAGAAAACAAAAAACGTTCAGTAGCACATCTATTAATTAGTGTTCCCTTTGTTATTAATACACTACAAAGAATTGTCAATCTAGGTCATTGTTCTTAGCCAATCAGAATAAGGTATTTGCTTAATTAGCATTAACTGCGGACCCAGTATGGTGGTAAAAATAGACATTGGTTTTAGTTCAGACTTGGGCTTGTGTACTTCAAAGAAATACTGCAGGCATGAAATTAAAACAATGTTACACACTGTTACTGTTAGACTTCTAAATCTCTCTGGTGGTAAAATATTGTGTTACATTTGTGTTTAATTATTTGCAGGAGGTATGACCTTTTAAATGAACTTTGAGCAAACTTGCAATTTCGTGTTATTTATAAGGTGACGAAGTTGGAGGTGGGCTCATTTATGAATGAGGGCCTAATTTCTTAAATGCTATCAAAACAGAGGGTGGCTTATTCAAAGACATGGGCTAATTTCCGGTCAAATACGGTAATGTATATTAATACATGTATCCTTTTCTCTCTACACCATTTTAAAAATGAAATATATTAAAAACTTTTGAAGATCAGTTCACAGATTTTGTAATAAATAATTTAATAAAGGTTTTACAAAGGCCATTAACTAAAGATAACATTTTAACTGGACACATGGCTTCTATTAGACGCCTTACATCAACATTCCTGTGATATCGTTCTGCCGTCTTGAACTAATTTTGACCTTGGAAATGACGATGTAAGACTCTAACATCATGGGTGGGTTTAGGTGAGAAAGGGTGTGGCTGTTCTCTCTCATTTGCATGTTAAACGCCAGATTTATATATCCTGGTTTTACAAGTTCCAGATATAAAAATGAGTTTGGGATTTGTAAATCTAGAAAATGAAAGTTTCTGATTTATAAATCTGTAAGATTTTCTTGAAGATTTATATTTATTTGTAAATGTTTTCTTTTCTTTTTTTTTCACGGATATAGGATTTAATTTTAGTGATAGTAAGTTCAAATGTGTAGTGCATTAACCATGATATGTATATATTTTGCTGAGAAGTTATGGATTTATAAATCAGAAAGCTACATTAGAATGAGACAAACAGTGCCTCATACATGCATGCAATTTGTATGGCACTGCCATGACATTAAAATCTCAGTCTCTGTTAAAGAGTCTTGAGTCTACTCTAAAAGATTAATTTTATAAGCACTGGGCCTGAGCGTGCCCATAACAACATGAGCTGTTTATCAGTGGTGTACAAGCATGATGCTAAGAATGCCAAAAGCATGCAGCTTGTAATATTACATAAAACATAATCGCGAGGGAAAGTGAGTGATTTAACCTGACCTCTCCTCTGACTTAAAGTGACAGGTCAGGTTATATTAACGTGTGAAACGAAAAACTATTCAATGAGTTTTGTTTCATGCAAGATACAGAAAATATTTTGTTTTTAAAAATTTGGATTGGCAAGCAGTTACTATGAACAGAAAACTGATTGTTAACTACAGTGAAACAAACCCTTCTATATATTGGACACCCATGGACCAAGTATAAAGTCCTGTTTTCATGGGTTTCACTGTACCATTTAATGTTTTAGAACAGTGTTATGATCTCTGAAAGTTGTGTAGAGAATCGCGATGCGATACAGAACAAAATATTCCCTGAAAGAAGTACAGCAGCTGATAATATCCACAACAAATAGACCATCTTTAGCATAAAGAATACAAAACACACACACACCGAGATAAAATACAGACAAGTAGGAAGAAAGACACACAGACCAGAACTAAACCAAGTGACACAACTCTCAAAATAATGTTCAGTAGAATTATAACCCATTAAAGGGACACTCCTGAGTTTGCTGCATTGTAAGATGTTTCCGACTAATAAAATATTTCTACGAATTAAACTTTCATATTAAATATATTTTCTTGTTTAGAATAGCAGTGTTTGTATATTCAATGTGTTTTTGGTCGTCTTAATATTTCTAAGAAGCCCAAACTGGATTTTGTCTTTAAATAGATTCGTACGTATGAAAAAACAGTATTTTAGGAAATAAAATGAAATTTAACCTACTACAAGTATTAGAACGATAAGAAAGATGTTTAATATACAGCCACTAATATTTTATGCAGAAAAATATATTTGATAGGGAATTACAATCGTTAAAAAATCTCTGTTAGTCGATAACATCTTAAAAATTGCAGCAAACTCAGGATGTCCCGTTAACAAATGGAGGGTCAGATTGATGACTATATTATTAAAACAAATTATCAAAACATAATAACAAACTTGTTTCAGAATTTGGTTCACAGAACTGAATAAGTAAAGTCTGAATTTATACATTTATATAAAGTTGTTTAGAGAGTTAACAGTGAAGAAAATCATCAAGATTTTTTTTCTTCAGAATTCCAAATTTTAGCACTACTCAAAAACTACCCAAGACCTGTTCTCGTTTCTTTGATGAAAAACTTACACTATAACCCCCTACTTTTAAAGACCATGCACTTCAAAAAAAAAAATCGACTTCTTGCATAATGTCATTTTTATCTCCGATTACAATAATAATAAAATACAAAAATTATCGGAATTATGAGGAGTCAATCATCAAAACAGCTGAATCACAGTAATATACTGCATTTGGCAAGCCTGAAAAATATCCATCAAAACCAGTTGGTGTTAGATGCATAAGATTCTTAGATGTGCACATGCATATATATATACATGTAATATGGCATAGCAATATTTTAGTCATCCCCCATGGCCTATAGGTGGGGACTAATAAAAGCTCATGAAAGACCGTAAAGCAGCGAAAGATTCAAGTGTACTTACAACTGCCAGTTCCTTCTGGGCAGCTTCCATTTCTTGCTGCGGATTTCCTCTCGGTCGTTTTCGTCTTTCTACCATCTGAGCCGTGTGAGTTTTAATTCTTGCTTCCAGTTCTCTCACTCTAGTTGCCCTGCAAGTAAAATTATACAAATTAATACCCTTATCCCACCTTCAATCTATGTTGAAGTCAAAATCAGAAAAATCTGTTTATGTTTATTATGACCATGCAAATTCACTTAACAACAAATAAGCTTATTTAGTATGCTCTACTAATAAAAGAAACAGTTGGTCAAAAGCAAACTGTGTGAAGATAAAAGTATGTTGTATTAATTAATAAGAGAAAGACAAACTGTCTGAAGTTAACCTACTTTTCCATCTCCATCTTCCGCCTGGTTGCTGGAGATACAGGCCGGCGCACTTTTTCGTGTGCAGACTTGATACCCTCCTTTTCAAAAAAACATAAAATAGAATTAATACAATAACAGCATGTGATAATACAACAAAGACATAACCATGTACAACTCTGATGCTAAACCAACATATATCCAAGTTTTCAACCCTTCCACCCGCAAAACCCCCCACAGAAAACAATCATGACAATGAACTGTATAAGAAAACCTGACAGCCAAAATGAAGGTTGTGTTAAATAAGAATATTGGGTAGTGTGAAGCTTTGAAACATGTGCATGAAGCAATGAAAGGCAATAATTTGGAGGAAAATGAAAGGTAGCATGCCGGAGTGAGTAAAAGTTAACCATGATTGTTGATTTTTTTATTTTATTTTTTATTTATTACTATTATATCCCACTGCCCCCTTTCCTTTTACTCCTTTGAATTGCATCTCATTTCTTCCCATTGTGGCACCTCCTATCTTTCAACTTCTTTCACTGTCCACCTCCACATCCAAGTCCTTGTGTCTCCAACTGCGACAGGTGCTTGTCTCTTATGGCTATCTGTGCCACATATCATTCCCAATCAGCTTTTAGCTGTGGGCTTAGTCTGACCATTTCGGAGAGTGTTCAGTGGTTACTTCTGGCGTTAAGAGGTACTTGTAACCACCTGCTATGCTCCCCTACTATTGGCGGTCGTTAGTCAGTGCTGTGGGTCAGACCAGCTTTATTAGCGGCAGAGGACAAGGATGCCAGGTGGGTGTAGGGAAGTACACAGACTGCACCCGTGGAGGAAGTTGAGACAGGTATGTGATGGTGTGGACAGCTCAGAAGACAAGAGTTGGAGAAAAGTGACAGAAAGTGTCAAAACAGACTGAAATCATGGGAGAAATTGGCAGGTTTTTATATTAAGATAATAAGAATGGTAGGCATAGGGGAATAGATCAGAAAGATGAATGAAAGTGTGAGCCAGCTTTGACGGGATTAGAACCACTGCTATCAGCTTGACTGTCCAGCAGCTTATCCACTAGACCATGGAGCTCACCCTAAAGTAAAATTGAACAATCATGGCTGATGTTTTGTATTTATTCAGAAAACACAAGCCAATAAAATATTTATTTATTGCAGATTTTTTACTCCAAATTAACAACAAAAATTATATAATCAAACATACTCTTAAGCAAACTGATCTTTATTTGATTAAAAATAAATTTACCAACAAGCAAAACACAAATGAAAGCAAAAATGTTCAACAAAAGCCCCTGAAATGACAAAACAAAAAATCATACCTTTATTCTTTCTTCATTTGTCGGCATTTTTAAATGGTCATCACTGTAACCAAAGGGTGCTTTCGTCACAGGGTCAATAAAATCTGCAAAAAAGATTTTAACAAATTAAAACTCCTTCTTTGAAAATAGATACATGTACATACAGAATATACTTTGACAAATCTTACATAGAGAAAACTAAACGAATTCCCGTGTGAGACCGTTTATATTACAATGAGTGGGTTTTCAATGTACAATTAAAAACACACGAGCTGTAATATAAACAGTCTCACATGGCAACAAGTATAGTATTTTATTTATTACACCGTAAAACAATGAAAAAAATAGCACATAATGACTTGCAAAATAACCAAACAAAAAGAAAAAATGCACAGATTAAAGACTGGGGTGGGGGGGTGGGGGGGGGAGAGAGAGGGGAGAATATGGCGTCATATAGTGGTCATTTTTATTTAGCTATTTATCAATGAAACTTTGCATTCCTACGCCACACATCTATCAATGAAGTATACACAAATAATATAAACATATTCAAGGCTAAACAAAATTATTAAAATATACATTTTGCTAAATTATGCTGCTAACATTAATTATAAGAATTGACAGCAAGTATTTGTCCGATATAAAAAAAACCCAAATCTTTATTCAAGAGACCAAGTTGAGCATATTGTTGGATAAAATCCTGCTGATGTTGAGTACCATCACATTAAAAAAATTGGACATTCTTGAGCTTATTGATTAATCTGAACTTATTTCTCATAAATACATTTACTGTGAAAATAGTGATACATGTATATGGCACTTGCAATTTCGAGACGACGAACTTGACACATTATACCTTCACAATTGTAAAAATATAACCAACCTTTTGTGCCTTTTTTTAAACTTTCATACAACTTCTTCTCTTTCAGTCTCTTGGTTTCATCCCTCCATTCCTTAAGAACTGATTCATCCCTGTTAATATAAAATAAAATCATCGTTATTTTAACAAAAATGAATTAAACATCAAAAACATAAAAAGCAGAAAGTGTACTTTTATTAAAAAAGCAATAATGGTTCTTTAGAAGTTTGGGATGTATGTACTCAAAAAGCTATCAGTAATAATATTTCTATACATGTACATATAAACTAGAAACAATGGACAATAACTGATGTTTAACAAAAAATATGTACATCATTCTACATGCACTGCATGGCCCACTACACAACATTAGTGAATAAATGTTTTAAAGTTTTTAAAATTAATTTGATTTAAATGTTTTGCCATCTAATTTGCCAAATGCAAGTACTACAATTATTCATTTGGATTTTTTGCAATACTGTGTGGTTTGTAAAACATTTATGATCTACAGTACACCATACACAGCATCAGCCTGACTTTACTACTACAAAAACGTATGCCAAGTAACAAACCCTAAACATGTACATACTACTAGTATACAGACTTTCAACATAAATATAAAGTTGTGTAGAGTAAAACACTTCAAATGTCTTTTCAAGTTCATAATTAGCATTACCTGTCTTCACAAATAGACTTATAAACTTATTTTACTAACAAGTAATTATTAATAAAAATGTACGTTTAATTAACTGACCTGCTAGAAAGTAGCATAAGAAATGGACACAAATAATTGTTTGTCAGATTCATTATACAACTACAGCTAGACATGTTAGGTCATACATGAATGAAACTGTGCATTTAGTGTACACGAAATACCTTCATCTCAAAATCAATAATGAGTGAATATTTTTTCCACCATTTCACAACAACTTCATCACACTGGTTATTATGTTATCACCAGATACCAATTGACAACAATATAAAATGAATAATGAGACAGATCAACTTGAACACATTTATATATATCACCCCATGCAACTTAACTACCATTAATTCAGACATAAATCAATCAATCAATCAATGAATACCTCGAAGCATCATTAAATTATACTTTAAAAAAAAAAAATACTTAAAAAAAAAAAAAAATATATATATATATATATATATATATGAAAAAACTATAATCATGATTGCATTTTTTAATTTTGTAAATATACTTTTTAAAGCTTTTAAAAAACCAATTCCAAAACATGAACATTGTGTTTATATATTTTTTGTTACAAAGTAAAAGGTGAAGACTAACCCCAGAAAGATCATATGAGAATGAGCAATATATCCCTTTTAAAAAAAAAACCCAAACCCATCTGTATAATAAAACAGTTTTGCAAGAACAAGAACAAGAACAAGAACAAGAACAAGAACAAGAACAAGAACAAGAACAAGAACAAGAGCAAGAGCAAGAGCAAGAACAAAAACATTAACATTAACATTTTATCATGGATTTAAACAAAAACCTAGTCGTAACAATTAAACAGGCAATAAAATTTTAAGTGTTTTCTTTAACTTAAAATCTTTGTTACATGTAGTTAGTAAAAAGGTAAGTGTATCCAGATTTACATGTATCTTGAGACTGAGTGCAAGGAATTAATTGGAACATGACTTCTGCCCATTGTAAACCAACATATTAATTAAATGTCACATGTTATAACAAATGCTTGACATTTGATTCATTACAATAGACTTATCAATTAGTTATAACCCATGAATGAACAACAAGGAAGAAGCAATATTGGGGGAATTAAGAAGGAAAAAAGGAAAGACAATAAGGAGACAGGCCAACAGACAAGAGTTAAGAATGTGGCATTATTCGTCTCAACTGGCCTTCTCTTCTGCAAGATGGCTTCTTGTTTTAGTTTCATCTCCTTCGTCCTGGCCAGCCTCCTCTCCTCGGCCATGTGTTGGTCTACGTAATCCGGATCGGGGGGCTCAGGGTACGGATTCACCTTCCATGACATCACACTCGACGCTGCAGACTTCTTCCTGCTACACACACACACGAACCAAATGTATACAGTTAACGATTTCTTTGTCCGATATCCCCCAATATCTGCGTCCATGTTAGTACACACATAAAGTTACTTTTGTAAATTAAATCAAATGTATCGTACAAAGAGCAGACAACAAAAAATAAGTTAAAGCAAGTAAACAAAACCTACAATAAAATAACACACACACAGTGTTCGAGATTAACAGTATCCCGATATCCCGGGGATACCAGAATTTAATTTTGGATACCAGACTTCAAGAACCCAGTATCCCACCAGGATACCATATAATACTAAATTCTCAGGTGGGATACCAGATTTTGAAATGTTAGTATCCAACTGGGATACTGGCCAAAAAATTTAATCTTGAACACTGACACACACCCTGAAAAAACCCAAGAGTACCGGTGTTGTACATGATACGCCCGTCACAAGTTTGATGGAAAACCATAGATATTAATGAATATGTTACGGGTATGATTCAATACTAATTATGTGAAATTTTTGCAATGGGATGGATGAAGAGTTTATTTTGGACCAACTACTAATGATACTGTATCGATTGGGGAAAGTGCTGTCTGATTAATGAAGTTAATGTTCTTTATTAGAAATGGAAATTTTGTTTAGCATAGATACTCTGGTGACACATTTATATAGACAATTATTTGATTTATTGTATAACAGTGATGCAGTAATTGTATGTGACACACTACCATTCCAAGTTGTTACTACATGTGAGGTTTGATGGTTCTGTATGCATCTGTATGCAAGATATGATCCGGACAAGGATTTACTGTTATGTGCAGTAGACCATAAAAAGTTGGTCACAGTGACCTAGTAATAGTATGTGACACACTGCCGTCCCAAGTTGTTCCTACATGTGAGGTTTGATGGTCTTGTATGATGCATCTGTATGCAGATATGGTCCGGACAAGAAAAAGTTTAACAGATGGACTGACGGATGGACGGACAACGCCATACCATAATATACCAACATATAAAAAAGAGAAGAAAAAAAAAAGAGAGAAAGAAATACGGTAAACAAACAATTTAAGTAAAAAAAACAAAATAACAATAAAAAAAACATTAAAAGTTAAAGTCACTGACCCCAGTTCCTGACATTTAATGTTTCACATAAAATGAATTTTGAGCTCCGACAAACATCAAATGATCAGAAATAAATTTGATTTGCCAAAACATACAATTGAATTAAGGTCTGTTTCAGAATTTAATACACAGGAAGAGTTAAAGTTTGTTTTGTTTAACAACACCACTAGAGCACATTGATTTATTTTTCCTCGGCTATTGGATGTCAAACATCTGGTCTTTTTTTTTTATTCATAGTCTTAAAGGAAGCCTGCTACATTTTTCCATTAGCAGCAAGTGATCTTTTATATGTACTTTTTTGCAGACAGGATAGGACATAATAATAATATAATAATAATAATAATCTTTATTTAAAGGTGACACATTCAGTACAAATAGAGACTGGTCTCCCATATACCACGGCCTTTGATATAGCAGTTGTAGTGCACCGGATGGACGAGAAAAACCATAATCAGACAATGGGTCCACCGAGGTGGTTCTATTCTATGATGCAAGCACCTCAAGCGAGTTCTCTGCCAACTGAGCTAGATCCCGCCCCTACATGAAAAAAAAGCAATATCTTTCATATGCCACACACAAAATAAAACTTTATTTTAACCATGTATGACTAGAAAAAAAGGTAACAGAAGGTCCATCCACAAGATATAAAAATATAATAATATCTGGATCAAATCTGGAACAGACTTATGCAAGACAAGAAATAGTGTGTAGTGTGTAATTTAACAGCAAAAAAAGCTATAAAAAGCCAATAATATTTTACCCCGCATAATAAATAGGATCGGTGTCTTTAAGAAAACAAACAAAAAAGCAACTGACTTTGAACGTCTTTATGCATGATACCTTGCTGTATGTGATGATCGGCATTTATTACTACTTTTCAATCTCACCTCAAGCAACACTTTTCGCAAAGATTTGAAGCTATGGGTAAAAATAACAGCGGGTGCAATCAAACATATACAGTAAAAAGCAAAGAAAACAAAAAAAAAACCCACAAAGCAAACTGATAATGAATATATAAGAACAAATAATTAAAAAATAGCAAATGTTTTTTGTTAGTGGTATTAATAACAGTGTGCAAATTAAAGTTACCGACACTAGTTTTTAAACACAATACAGCATATTTTTACTATTAGAGCTGTTACTGATAACACAAATCAGAATTACTTACATTATATTGTTTATATTATCAACTTTCATACATCTAAATGCCACGAAAGTAACTTTTCATCCTTATAAAAATGCACATACAGGTACCTCGATCTGACAAGTCAGGAATGAGCTTGTTTATTTTTAAAGGGTAAATTTCCCCATTTAAACGTTACAGACTCTTGTTTCATGCTATTGTAACTTTATCCAGATGTGTTATAGGTTTGAAGATTAACCAAACTTGATGTCCATTTATACGAGCTGAAAGTGAACATCTACTGTATGTACTAAAAACAACAGTTGAATGGCCCACCCTTTTCTTTTCTTACAGGATAAAATACACTTCTTGATTTCTTAAGAGTGTTATTTTTTGTCACCAACAGATTGAGATTTCCTTTTAAAGCACTTCTACAAGTCAAAATGTCCGCACAACCACTGTCGACTGTCTCGGAGAGACAGTACCCTATTGAATAATCCATTGTGTTACAGGCGGGGAACATCATAAAAACAAAAATTAGGGCTGTGTAGTAAATACGCTAGATTTTGAGTAAGTTCTCAACTGTTTATCAGTTTTTGTCATCATGTGCTATTTTAAAAGTAAGCCATATATAAAAAAAAACACCTTTCAGTCAATATATAATAAGATGCTTTTGTGCAAAATATCAACATTTTGCTTGACATACATTTTTTAGTAATCAACTTCAAAAAGTGGGAATTGTTTTAAATCACTCAATATTATGTGTTAAGAAATCCAGATGACTTTAGAAGGCTTGGGAATTACTGACAGTTATTAACGATGCAGCCATACCTCTCCATTGTTCCGCTTGCTTTAGCACGTTTCAGTTTATCAAGATGTTGTTGCCTCATCTCTGTGTAACTGACGGGCCTATGGAGTTCGGCAGTCGAAGGAACTGGACCAACAAGGTTGTTGTTATTGTCAGATGAATTCCTGCTGAGCTCGTGAGAGAGACAGCGCTGTCGCCTCATATATTCCGCGTATTCCCCCATACTGCCATCCCAGTCGTCATCATCACTCGATTCAGACCCGTCTCCCGACAGTTTTAAGGAATCTGAATAAAGCACAAATATGTATTGTTTTTGTAGGGTGGTTTTTTTTTTGTGTAACTAAAGAAAAGAATAAATGTCTAAAGCAGGCTAACCTACTTGTGTAATGCAGCAATTCAATGAACAGTTGAAAGAGGCCGTTTGTGACGGTTTTGCTATTAATACATATACATGCACCTTATAAAGAGGGGTGCATGGGCAGGAATTTTCTGTTTCTTCCATACATTTTCTGAGGGAACATGACCTACATGTAAACCCTTCCTAAAAATGTGCTCACCAGTCTATAGTCCATCCGATCCTCCTATAAAAATGTTTGGGTTTTTTGGTAAATAATTTCAGTTTGGTTTGACGCAAGAAGTAAAGTAAAAGGGACAATTTTTGTGTGCAATTTAAAAAATATTCGTTTAAAAATAAATAAAACTGTAATACACACCATAGTAAGAAAATGATGCTTAAGGCGTTATGACCACCATTTTGGTTTATACCAGTCCACAAACCAAAATGGTGACGATAACTCTGTAATTAGCGTTGTTTTCTTACTATGGTATGTATTACAGTTTTATTTATTTATAAACCAAATATCTTATTAATTGCACACAAAAATTTCAAAACACTTTTATTTTTCTTCAAACCAAACATCAAACTAAACCGAAATTATCTTCCATTCACTATGGCACTCCCGACTACTAGGCAAACTTTGACTAATGTAGTGGGGGACAGTTAGAGACAATGATGTGCAGTCAGTAATTCATAAAGCAGCTGACCAGTGAACGTGTAGAAATGAACATTATTCAAAACATGTCTTACCACCATTAGAAAACTTTGCTGATTTGGCTGCTGTTATCTGTTGCATAAATTTGAGGATTTCATGACTTCCTTTCTCCAAAATTTCAGCTGGCGGGAATTCCAGTGGATTATTGCAGATATTCAATCCATGCAATGTTTTAATATTGCCTGGGGAGAAAAAAAAGAAGATTAAAAGTAATAATTTTAAATAAGTAATTTGTTCTATTTTAAAACCTCCAGTCATTCTACCCATGAGGTTAAAATACTTTTTCTTTCTTTTTTCTTATATTTTGAATTATTTGGGTATTGGGGGCATAGACAATTGCAAAATGGGTAGATGATAATGAACTATCTATTTTAATGTTCTTAAAACTATAATTATGAACAAAGTATTAAAATCTGCTTTAAATAAAGAAAATAAATGGCTGATTAGTTACATGTCAGAAGGGACTGTTACATACATCCATGGTAGTATTCTTATTAAATATCTTTCAAAATATTATTATTTTAAAACAGGTGATATTAAAAAAAAATAATAATAATCACATTTTATGTAAATTGTAGCCGAACAAAATTAATGGACATTGGCAAATTTTATATCCTGGTGAATAAAAATTCCTGAAGGGTGATTGTTCCAACAACCCACAGTACCTCAGGCAAGTGATCTATCACTGACCAATGCCCCCACCCTGAACACATTAATATTTACCTAGTTCAAGTGGAAGTGTTTTCAGACTGTTGCCCTCTAACAATAAGTTCTTCAAGTGCTGATGTCTTCCAAGATGACTAGAAGGTATTCTTGACAAGTAATTACTGCGTAAATCCAACCATTTCAGATTTGGTAGTTTCTCAAAAAAGTCTTCAGGTAAATAGGATAAATAATTTCCTTCAAGGTACAGATTCTGCAAGTACATTAATGAACAATTTAGCTCTGGTAATAAAAGTTACCGTATATATTATGCATTATAGGTAGTTTTAACACTAATTATTATACTTAATAATGCAGTTTAAGCTAGAGCAAAAGCAATTGTTTAACGATATGACCAATTTTGTTTTTAAAATGTGTAAGGGCCATCCATTAAGTACTTACAAACAAAATTTGTGATTTTCAACTCCCAAATCCCCTCACTATGTACACCCTTTTTCATGTTTGTTACCACCCTTTCCCCATGGACAGGTGTGAACTTCCTTCACACTAAAACCAGAGCTGGTTTATCCTAGTAGCACGTGCTACAAGCCCTGTGCTTCAAGGGGCCCCACAGTGATGTGTAATTAAATTTATTTTCACCAGGTCATTTTTTCCCCCTCTCCCCAAGGGGGTTGAATTATATATTCTGGGAAGGGTTATTTGTGCTACACGCCCCGTGGATCCTTAAACCGGCATCGACAATAAAACATATACTGGATCAGCCCTCTACGTTAACGTTTTCATAGATCTAGGAGCCAGATAGTGCCTACTCCTATTTTTATATAATAAAATGTTTTAATTGCAGATGAACAAAAATGGTTGTACATGCAACCAAATCGGGTCGCAATGTAGTGGGTTGCTGGATACAGTTGTGAATATGATGTATGCACTCCTGTCAACGACCCTCCTCCCCTATTCTAAGTTCGCGAGCATGCTTAAAATTCAACAGTTGTTTTTGCTAATAAAAGCATCAGAAGATACACTAAGAGTGACGTAAGAGGTTACAAACAACAAGTTTCACAGAAATAATGCAATACAAACAGGTATAACTAGAACAAAATGTTTGTTTATATAGTTTTAACTGTTTTCACAAATTCCTGTTTTCACCCCGGAAACAAAACCCAGCATTATCAAAAGTACGGAACTAGACAAAAATTAGTTGGATGGCAAAAATTACAATTTTCAGTCATGTGACACATAGGGAGGGATTCTCTAAGGCCATGATAAAGTAATTAAATGGGTACTACAGAGTTGGGGTTTTTTAATCAAATAAACAGCAAATAAAGCACTAACAAGAGTGGGTTATAATGCCAGAAATTCTGCTTTTCATGACTTTTAACTAAAGAAAGAGTGACCAGGAAAGGTGATCGATTATTTTGCCCTCACTGTCCAATAGTAAAAAACAATGACCAGTTAATTACATATTCCATACTGATTTTCAGCTATTCCACAGTTGTCACCATTTAAAATTATATGAGGTTTCATTATTCATTGTTTTATTAATTTTACTGTCCTTTTCATCAGTTGGTTAAAAAACCAGGGTTTTTTTTTTTTAAATACAAAAGAAATGTAATAAAATGCTCCAGAAACAAAACATTTCTTTTAAGTGACCTCAATTCAATGTGACATCATAGAAAGTGAATTAACACTGTGTTTACTCTCGACTTTACAATACTCTAACCGGACATTGTTTATTTTCATTTGACATTACTATAAACATATTTATGTACAGGTAAGTGACATCTGTATTCTTGTCAGTTTCAAAGTATGGTCCTTTGGATCAAGTCAAACCATATATATGGTCTCGAAATTACAATACTCAACTGTACTTTCTTCATAGACTCCATTTGGCTAATATTTTGGCTACAGGTATTTTTGATCCAGGGTGAGCCCCGATAGTATACATAATACCTGGATGCCCCCTTCCCCACTTGAGAGATGTACATACTTTATGGCTGGTCCCTTGATTAATGCAGAAATATTAAAAAAGCTAAATATTATTACGACACTTCAAAACATGTTAATTGGAAGATAACAATCTATAATAAAATTGACATTAGCAAGTCTAGTGCTGGTTTTACAGCAATCACACCTCTAGTGTTTTTAGTTCAAGCAGTTCTTCTGGAATCAGCAGCATTCCTTTTTTACCGAGGTCGATGGTAGTTGAATCTGAGGAAGCAGTTTTATTAATGATCTGAAGAATATGTTCTTCCTGTGATTTACTTCTTGCAAATGCTCGTTCAGTTTCGCCACTTTCGTTCTGGCTCTGCCATTCCACCTTGGATTCATCTACTTCCAACCTTTCGAGTTCGCTGGATACAGACTCTGCATCGCCTGAATCGGACAGCTGTTCCGAGTCTAAACTAGACTGCATAACTGTCAAGTTTAATAAAGATGTATATCCTTAACGAAACCATAAAAAATGTAAACAACAGCATGCCATTTCCTCAGGTTAGCTATAAAATGGCGGCTTTCGATCTCCATGGTGATATACTACTTTCTTTACCAAAGTTTTATAAAATCATGGAGGTGGGGGGGGGGGGAGAGAATTGTTAACTAAAATGCATATGGCAACGGTATTTTTACTGGCAAATGGTGTACACGCGCCAATATTAAGATTTATTTTAATATTTGTGGTTTGTACAAAGTTCATTGTAATGGAAGCTTTCATTTTAATTTTTTCCCCATGCCAGGATGCATCCACGCACCCTACTTAATGGTTAAACTTAAAGGCCTTATTTCTCTAAATATGGATTATAAATGGAAATTACATTCATTTGGAATACCAAACCTAGTTAGTTTATGATCCAAAACATTTTAATTGAAATACGATCGAGGGAATTCCACAACACGCTTCATTTTTAAAATTTAGAAGTCTTGTGAAACGTAAAAAAAATACGGCAAGACAGACTCGTAGTTTTGTGGCTATATATACGACAACCGTATGATGTATTTTTGAATTTTATATAAACGACCGCTATGAGGGCCGGCTATATATAAATGGAAAATAATTTTAAAAATATATTATTTCATGATGAATACGCTGAAATAAAATAATTAACAATCGAAACATAAACTCACCATTTATTATTATTATTATTATTATTATTATTATTATTATCAGGCGCGTGTGCATGGAATTTAGCAGGAAAGAGATGCTAGGCGGTTACAACGCTATAGTATAGTGCTTGGTTCAAATACGGATAACATGTTTTCCAGCGTCACCAATGTAGCCTACGACCAGCCAGTCGTTTTTCGTTAAACGTTTGCAAATTATTTTGACTGATTCGCAAAATCGTCATTCGGCTTAATGTATAGCGTAAAAAAACAGTATACTGTCGCATGTTTTGCCGTCCACATGGTTGGCTTAATTATTACTTAACCCAGCTGAATCCAGTTCTACGTAGAGGGACAAGTTCAGCCTGCCGTTTGTGTGTGTATGCACGCACGTTAATCTTACATTTTTATAGCCAACCCGCCACCCCCCCCCCCCACTCCGATAAAACACCGCCCCTCCACTCCTAAAAGGTAGTAGTAGGCTAATAATAATAATAATAATAATAATAATAATAATAATAATAATTGTGTATTATTATTATTATTATTATTATTATTACATGTATTATAATGTTGGTAAAATCACGTCACGGTGGAGTGTGTGGGGGTGGTTGTGACAGAAACATTACATAAATTTAGAGGGGGACCCGGGAGTGGTCTCAGCGTTACTGGTATAAATTGTTTTTTTTTGTTGTTTTTTTAGTTTTATTGCTCCTTGCAATTTTGCGCATTTGAAATATGACTAAATACAGCAAAATAACCTTTTAGTCATATTTATTTGCGGTAAAATTAACTTCTTCTTTTTTTTCACGTAAGGAGCCTCAAAATTGCAATCAGTGAAAAATTATTAAGTTCAAGCCCTGTTGTTAGTTGTGTACTGTCCGTAGTTAGTTTCTCTTTCAGATAATCTACCTCAGCAGCTGATAATTTGTAATTTTTATTAATTAATTAATTAATTAATTAATTAATTAATTAATTAATTAATTTATTTATTTATTTATTTATTTATTATTGTTATTATTATTATTGTTGTTATTGATTATTATTATCATTATTATTATTTTATTTTATTTATTTTTTAGTATAGGGGCAATATTACGCTATTCATATGTCTATGGAAAACGTACACAAAAGGGTCCGCTAGATTCATATACAATCCCCCCTCCCCTGTTCAGAAAAAGCACTGTTCGTACAGTACTTAGTATGTATTTCTCCTGTTTCAGATGGTTCGGTAATATGGATCAATCAAATACACATGTACTTATTTACCGCCTTTGCTGTGAAAATAGCCAGCCCTCGTAAACGGCCGTCGTATATAGTAGTCACATCGTATAGACACCATCTAGTTCAGAGTATTCTTTAAAAATGTAACAATTCCTATCCCAAGTCAGCTGTTATGGCATATTTTGCATAATAATGAATTTGACAAGGTGGAAAATAAAGGCTTTTCAGGGACGTAGGCTGGGGGGGGGGGGGGGGGGTCTGAAGCAAATGGTCCGCTTTCAGAACTAAAACATACAGGTTTATACGTATGGAGTTTCTGGTGGTGCAAAAACAAAATAGAAAAAGGTCCACTTGGTTCATATTCGAATTCCCCCCCCCCCCAGGTCGAGATCACGCTACGCCCCTGCTTTTGTGATCCAGATGTTTAGATCTTTTTCGAGTACAACTATAAACGATAAATTTACCTACAGATGCAAAGGCCTAACTAGTCGACATTGTCGACATTTAGCATGCTTCTCTTACTAAAATAAATTAATGTATAAGCTTAGCATTCAATACATGTTTTTATTAATTTTTAATAACTTATTTTCATTGTGGTTTTTTTTAATAATTATTATTATTTACCCTATGTCACAGAGGACGGTCAAGCGTTCTCGTTACTCGGGCTTGGTAAATCGTTTTGACACTGCGGTTATTCGGGGGGGATGCCCGTCACGTGACTAAAAATAATACGTCATACTTCTGCTCTCCAAATAGCGGTTATTTTTCTCTGACCGTCGACATAATTCAATTATTTTTATAAAATATGAACAATAAGTGGGATATGGTGGTTATGTAGATGGTTCAACAAAGTACTTTTATGTACAAATCAAATGTATATATTGTCATATAATACTTTGTTGGGTCATTAATTAGGTCAACCATCCGTGACTGAGTGCCTTTAAAACACTCAGTCCTGGGTACACCCGAAGTAATATTTTGGAGATATTCATAGGCGTGAGGGCTCCCATTTGTTTTAGGGGTGCAGACTGATTTTTACCCGAATCTGAAAAACAACATTGCTTCATATTAGTATTACTGCCAAACAGCTATAGGTTTGCAAACGTTCACTACACATTTTTACTTGGATTACAAGAAGGTCTCGTGTTAGCACATTTTGCCCGAGTATCTCTGTCATTTTTAGGCTTATGGGAATATTTTGTCCAGCATATGCATTAATAGTGATTAATGATTAACTTTAGTGGTTAATGTGTGTGTGTGTGTGTGTGAGAGAGAGAGAGAGAGAGAGAGAGAGAGAGAGAGAGAGAGAGAGAGAGAGAGAGAGAGAGAGAGAGAGAGAGAGAGAGAGAGAGAGAGAGAGAGAAGACCCGTAGGAACGAGTAGGAGGCCCCTACCCGAGGACGAAATTGTACGTACCATATATATACATAAAGGATCATTATCTGGTTTGTTCCCCTATTAAATATGAACCAATATTAGATGTCTCCAGGCTCGTAGGAATGATATAATTGTCATGTGTGTGTGTGTGTGTGTGTGTGTGTGTGTGTGTGTATGTGACGGTGTGTGTGATATTTACGCACGAACACACACACAGACACGCAATTATATTATTCCTACCTTATTATGTTACCAGTGGTAAAGTGCTCGTCTGATGCGTGATCGGTCTGGGATCGATCCACATCGGTGGGTCCATTGTTCTATTTCTCGTTCCAGCCAGTGCACCACGACTGGTATATCAAAAGGCCGTGGTATGTGCTATCCTGTCTGTGGGATGGTGCATATAAAAAATCCCTTGCTACTAATGGAAACAAATGTTGATGGTTTCATCTCTAAGACTATATAGTATATGTCAAAATTACTAAATATTTGACATCCAGTTGCCGATGATTAATAAATCAATGTGTTCTAGTGGTGTCGTTAAACAAAAGAAATACAAACAAACTTAATTGTATGCGTAAAAAGCTTCTCTACCATAATATATGGTCCGTAATAAATGGGGCAAATAGACTATACAAACTAAGTCTCTGTATAATGATCAAAATTAACGGAAATGAATTAAATTGTATTCCGGAGACGAATTTGTTTCTTTTGTTTAACGACAACACTAGAGCACATTTATTAATCAATCATCGACTATTGGATGTCAAACATTTGGTAATTCTGACACGTAGTTATCAGAGGAAACCCGCTACATTTTGTCATAAGCAGCAAGAGATCTTTTATATGCACTTTCCCACAGACAGGAAAGCATATACCACGGCCTTTAACCAGTTGTGGTGCACTGGTTGGAACGCAAAAAAACCAATCAGTTGAATGGATTCAACGAGGTGGTTCGATCCTGCGACGCAAGCATCTCAGGCGAGCGCTGAACTGACTGAGCTAACTGACTGACTGTCTTTGTATCCATTGCCAACAAGGAAGTTACATTTTGTTGGGTACCCAGTCACTTAGGCATTAAGGGCAACGAAAAGGCCGATTCTACTGCCAAGTTTGCTTTGAATTTGTCCCATGCCAGTGTTGGTGTCAACTACAATGGTTTTAAACAGATATTAACCAATATAACGGTTCTATTTGGCAAGATGATTGGAACAGCGCGGTTGCGTATAAGCATAAATCTGTCAAGCCAGTCCCGGCAGAGTGGCAGTCCTCCTATAGGCGGTGCAGGAACGATGAGGTGGTCTTGTGTGGTGTTCGCATCGGTCATACTCAAATGCGCATTGAATAAGGAGATATTATGGCATAGAAAGATCAGAAAGAAAATGTCAACTGTGCAATAAGGACGACATATAATTATTTATATAATTATTATCTTTTCAAAAAAGAAAAAAAAAAGAACTCTGTACTCTTAGTAAATATCTCAAAGAGGCAACATATACTTAGCCAAAAAAGTTAAGCAATTTGGTAAATGTGCTTAAATAAAAGAAAACTCCTGACTTATAAAATCAAATCAGACACTGAATTTAATTGAAGCATCATTTGACAGTATAAGTGACAGGAGATTTTCTATAAAAAAAAAAAAATGTGTAACTGTCACGTGGTTAAATGGTGCTTGGGGGTTCATGCACGAACATGTGAAAATTGTCACTAACATGTCTGAGCACGGTGGTACAAAGTCGCCTCATGCACTGATCGTGACCGATGTGGTGGTGGTAGCGTCATAGTGTGGGCAGGAATTCATGACATCATTTTCATCATTTATGGGACCTGAATGCTCAGCATTACAGTGCCAAAATCATCACTCCAGTTGTCATTCTGTTCATGCAGCAATATCCAGGTTTTTTGTTTCAGCATGACAATGCATGTCAACATTCAGCCAAACTAACGACTGGACTTCTTCAGAGGTACAGTATTGAGGTACTAAACTGCTTGCAAGATCTCATGACTTATTTGTCCCCTAGTATGCAGGTATGGGGTCTGTTGGATCGTAGGGTGCGAGAGAACCACGTGTATATTCACAACGTGCACAATCTTAAACATGCTTTAACTCGTGAATGGATCTCTATCACTATTCCAGAGATCCACCGACAATTTTCACATTTACGTACATGAACCCCCAAGCACCATTTAACGTGACAATTACACATTTCATTTTGTATTGAAAATCTCCTGTTACTTATACTGGCAAATGATGTCTCAGTTAAATCCAGTGTCCGATTTAATTTTGCAACTCACGAGTTTTCTTTTGTAAAAATAAAAATAATATGCAACGGAGAAATGTAAATTCCCAACTAAAGTGATTTTAGCAGTCTATAAATGAACTATCGTATTATAACACATAATATTAAAGTTAAACAGATATGTAGATAAACGTATTGTTGTAAATAGTATTTTACCATACCCGTGAGACGTTGTTCCCGGGGTTGGGGTGATGTGTGCATTTGTTTGTTATGCATGTTGAAAAGTGTCCCCAATCGATCAACGCCCATGATACCACTGCCTTTGATATACCAGTTGTGGTGCACTGGTTGGAATGAGAATTACGAAAGTGTCTCGGCGAAAAATGTGTAAATATTAATGAATTTATATCGTGTTAGTGAGGAAGGAGGAAGCCTGAATGATTTATTGTATCATGGGTGAACCAGTTTCGGTTCTAAAACATATCAATATTTATAAACAGACAGTTGTTATTCAAATACCTACCTTTTTATTAGTATCTCTACGCTTCAAATGAGCACTAAACTGGCCGCTAAGTAGCTAAGTTTACCGCACGTACTTCAAAAACTGAAGCATGCATCAGCAGTAAATATTATTAACTACGTAACCTGTTTTGGTGAGTGATACGTTTAGTGATATAGCTTACAGCAAAAGCTTTCCAAACACATTTTTTTTCAGTGTTTTATCAAAGCATGTATGTCGTTCAACAAAACATGTACTTATAATAATTTATATAAAAAATTTTTTTACAAATATTTTAAGGCAAATTACAAAATGGGAGTCCTTGAGAACCAATGTTAAAGGCATACTGTCACGGATTTAAGGACCTTATTTCTCTAAAAATGGATAATAAATAAAAATTACATTAATTGTTGGAAACTAAATCTAGCTATCGCATCACCTTAACTAAACTATGATGGAGTGAAATCCATGTCATCCCTCTCGGCAATTTTAGTTTTTGAATTATGGACCATTACCATAATTCAATTATTTTTACAAAATGTCATTAATAAATGGAGCATGGTGGTTATGAAGCTGGTTGAATAAAGTACATTTAGGGACAAATGAAATTATTTTTGTTCAGGTAATACTCTGTTAGACAATTAAATAGGTCAGTGGTCTGTGACAGTATGCCTTTAACAGACATTTTAGTAAAACAAATATAACAATTCTGATGTCTTGCAATCGTGTTATAAGTCGAGCAAATGAATGGTTATAATGGTAAAATTATTTGGTTAAAAATATAAGCTGCATTCTAAGTTTTAATAAATATATAAACAGATATCCAGAAATATATTTATGTTAAAAAATATATAAGGACCATATATTTTTAGCAAGTATCTGTAAAGAGAGTTTTTCCAGAAGACGCCGCGACAATCATGTGACTTCAATACCAGATACCAGTACAGCTGAGAACAGGCAGAAATAATTTTTAAAATTAAGTTTTCTTTCAACTTACAGTCTTTGAAAATCATAAAAAGGTATTAAGGTGTTTATGAGTGGGTTAAGTTCAATCTCGCTGTTTACTTTCCCCATGCAAAAGTCAACGACGTCAGAAATATTTAATTGTACGTAGGCCTACTTTTGCGCACAAACGACGCAACCATCGAAACAGGTTAACGGACGATACATTTAATAAGTGCACTGTGTAAGTTTCCTTGTTCCTAGAAAAATCTTGCAGACATCCCTAAAACTTATTTATCGTTATGGTTATATAATTCGGTACTTTTTTCTTTTATGCAACAAAAGAAAGAAATGTTTTATTTACGGTTATATGGCATCAGGCATATGGTTAAGGACCACACAGATTTTGAGAGGAAATCCGCTGTCGCCACTATATGGGCTACTCTTCCGATTAGCAGCAAGGGATCTTTTATTTGCTCTTCCCACAGGCAGGATAGCACAAAGCATGGCCTTTGTTGAACCAGTTATGGATCACTGGTCGGTGCAAATGGTTTACACCTACCCATTGAGCCTTGCGGATCATTCACTCAGGGTTTGGAGTCGGTATCTGGATTAAAAATCCCATGCCTCGACAAGGATCCGAACCCAGTACCTACCAGCCTGTAGACCGATGGCCTACCACGACGCCACCGAGGCCGGTAATTTATGCAACAAAGCCCACCCATGCAGCATTCCACACGCTCGTTCATTCATATCTAGACTGTCTTCACGATTAATACAGTAACATACAAATCTAGTCCAATTGTAGTCTCGATTACCAACACTAAGACGAGGGAAGATCTATACAGTGTCACAAGTGTCTATCGAAACTAACCAAGCTATCGATTTTCTGTTCGGTGAATCAGTTTAATGAAAAACCAAATCGAAATGTACGCTAGGAAATGAAGCAAAATAACAGAGTAGTGAATGGATAACAAGTGCTAGTTTCTTCTGCTTCAGATGAGTTATTTTCGTTGTAATAAGTAGCACATATTATTTGGAAGAAAACATGATGTAGACCTAACGAGCCGGTCCTACTATTCGTCGTCTAAAGAGCGAACGGACGTACAATATCTTTTTATTATTGATTCAGCAGGCGTTTTACACCTAAAACTATTTTCACATATTGTTGGTGTTTCGAGATCAATAGTGTCGAACCATGATGGTATGAGCTTGACAGATCGACTTGTTTCAAAATGAAAACTAAACATCAGCGGTTTTCCAACTGTGTAACTTTATGGAATAATATGTAAAGTCGCGTATCTTCTTCATAAATACTGGTATATAACTCTTTCCACTACTGTTTGATGCGGACCACCGGTCGAAGTGTGGTCACACGAACGCTGTCAAAATTGGCTGTACAATGGGGACAGGGAATTCTGCGCGAAAGCAGTCTTTCGACGCAAATGGCGAAGGTAGGTGTTGCATTGTTTTTAGCCCACTGAGTAAGTACTCTGCCGCTACTGCGCTAGAGCTATAGTCCGTCCCATAATCGCCCATCCTACTACAATTTTTTTCAATTTGGGTTTTGAAGTAAGAAGAAGTGTAAAAGTATTTTGGAAATAATTTAGAAAACAATCGGCTTATAATTAAATAACTTGTAGTAAATTCCATTTTTATAAAAAAAAAAAAAAAAGGACTATAGACGGACATGTGGACAGTCACAGTTAGAGCTATTATAATTGTCCAAATTTCCGTCTAGCTTACTAACAGCAGACTACTTGAACTAGGGTCTACATTGTGTTTTTGATAATAACAGGATAGGGGTGAGGAAAGAATAAACAGGATAGAAAAGAAAACAAGTTGAAGAACAAACGGGCGGATTATGGGGGGGGGGGGGGGGGGGGTCCCCCAGTTGCACGAGCCCCCCACCCACCCCCCGGCGAAAAAAACCCCAACCCCACCACGTAGATCTAAATTGATGTTCACGTAAAATTTATAATTTCAAATTATAAACATTTACATATTGTTTCGAAACCCCTTACCTAAAGCATAATCCGCCCTTGACAAAGTTCAATATTTAAATCGTAAAGTATTGCATTTAAGGAGTGTGTCCCAAGTTTGCTGTCATTGTTGAGATGTTGCCGATTAACACTTTGTAACGACTATAATTAAATATTAAAAAAAAAAAAAAAAAAAAAAAATCGGCATAACCTAGCAGTGGGTGTATATTAAATATATTTATGATTGCTATATCTTGTTTGTACTAGACCAAACTTAGTTTATTTTCTAATAATTTTAGTCACAGACATTAGGGCGACCTGAAACATAATGACTATAAAGATATTGATATTCTAAACTTG
This sequence comes from Gigantopelta aegis, assembly GCF_016097555.1. NCBI lineage: Eukaryota > Metazoa > Mollusca > Gastropoda > Neomphalida > Peltospiridae > Gigantopelta > Gigantopelta aegis. Next base: position 17,618,948 of record NC_054708.1, on the reverse strand, counting down.
AATCTGTATTTAGTACGTAATTTTAGTCGTTACAAAATTTGATTAGTCGGAAACAGTCAAAAACTCAGTTCTGTCCCTAAACGTGACATGGAGTGTGGATTTTAGAAACTCCATATACTTAAAATGTAATAGAAAATTTGACATTATTTACATCTAATGAAATGAAGGATACCCACCAGTAATCCATGAACATTTATTGATAACCGATATGTCGTTTCCCTATGCATTGCTGTGTCATTTTATTTGCTTTTTGACACTGAAGAGCCAGTGTTTTTTTTTGTGCTGGAGTGTCTGTGCATTAATTCGTTCATTTTACCTTTTTGATTATTTCTCGAATATTATATCTGTATAATATTGTGTCTGATACAGATACGCTGAAATTAACATACTGGTGTATGATATACGAAGTAACGTACACGTGTGTGTGTGTGTGTGTGTGTGTGTTAGAGAGAGAGAGAGAGAGAGAGAGAGAGAGAGAGAGAGAGAGAGAGAGAGAGAGAGAGAGAGAGAGAGAGAGAGAGAGAGAGAGAGAGAGAGAGGAGTTTCTTATTTATGCTTGTTATAATATATATCCCCCAACAAAGTTCCGCGCCCACCCCTTTATGACTACGGTAATTATATATGGGTCTGCACCTTTTAAAAATACACGAATGTTGTTCATACAGCCACGTTTCGTTAGTCCTACCGTAATCGATATTTAGGGTCAAACCCATTTTCCTCCAAACACCCCCTCCCTCACAAGACAACAACTAAACAAAAAACATGAGCTTTAGAATTATACGCATTTGATATAACCCGTACTTCGCACAAGAGGTGGATTGTGATGACGTTACACTGGGAATTTTCCCTCAAAATATGAATGCCAGCCCTCATTAGCCGTGGAAGTATCACGACCGCCGTATACTAGTATATAGCCACTTCTGTGACAAGTCGTAATGACAAAGATGGCAGCGGCCATGTACTGGATGTTGTATTTATATAGTTCATCTTTGTTCGCAATATTTAGCACGATGTGTGTACGGTAGTCGATATGAGAGCAAAAGTGCTGCATCATGCCAGGCCAAAGTTGGCTGTCGACAATGCAGATCAAAAGAGAAGAAGCGACCAGATGGACCGGAAGCTGTTAAAAAGGCCTAATGGATGTGGATATAGGCTACCCTCTCTTCTTTTTATTTAACCCGCCCCCCAAAAACCCCCACCCCAAACCCTTCGAAATCAACTCATATCTATAAGTAGAAATTGCGTTGGTTTAATTTTATTCCAAGGTGACATTAAAAAACCTATTTCCAAGAAATGATCTCCTCTCTAACCTATTCATTAGTTTTCCATTAGCTATCTGGTACTTTAAACCTTGCCGACGCTCTTCTATTGGAAATAATATGAAATTAAGCTTTTGCCCTCCTCCACTCCCCCTTCGCCAACACGCCCCTGAAACCCAACAAATCGTCTACCTAATTTCCAAGGCATGATATTCTGACTAAACCATCTTTTTATCTTCACTCTAACCATTGCTGTCAGTTTAGTTAAGGATACATGGAACCTGAGTTCTCGTCGTGAAATACCCCGTCAGTTGGCCCATTGGGCTATTTCTCGCTCCAGCCAGTGCATCACGAGTGGTACATCAAAGGCCGTGGTATGTGCTATCCTGTCTATGGGATGGTGCATTTAAAAGATCCCTTGCTGCCAACCGAAAAGAGTAGCCCATGAAGTGGCGACAGCGGGTTTCCTCCTTCAATATCTGTGTGGTCCTTAACCATATGTCTGACACCATATAACCGTAAATAAAATGTGTTGAGTGCGTCGTTAAATAAAACATTTCCTTCCTTCCATTGGGCTATTTCTCGCTCCAACCAGTGCACCACGACTGGTATATTAAAGGCCGTGGTGTGTGTTATCCTGTCTGTGGGATGGTGCATATAAAAGATCCCTTGCTGCTAATCGAAAATAGTAGCCCATGAAGTGGCGACAGCGGGTTTTCTCTCTCTGTATCTCTGTGGTCCTTAACCATATGTCCGACGCCACATAACCGTAATTAAAATGTGTTGAGTGCGTCATTAAATAAAACATTTCCTTCCTTCCTTCGTCGTGAAATAATTATCCCCCCATATGGAATCGCACTCTCGGCTAGACGATGCCATTATCGCAGTGCACCCGTGGAGTTTTGGATGCTACTTTACATCTCCCCCACTGAACAAGACGGAACACTCGCCCTGGATTGGGGGCTGGGGGCTGGTATTGAAATACGCATACTTAAATCAAATATTTCTAAACCACCAGACCACCAGTAAAATTATTAAGTTTTGGATAGTACGCAAGGAACATCCTAGTTTACTGGGTTTTTGTTTTTTTAAATGAAAAATTAGACGTTTTCACAATTTTGAATTTCTGGTCAAAATTTATTCCAAACTTAGCAAGGTTTCATTATCCAGTACATACAGGCTAACTGAAGTAAACGCTCTGGCAAAAGATAATGAAATAATAATATGATCCCTCAACATATAAGGAACTTTTTCTTCAGCCATATAATGAATGCCGTATATCATGATGAAGTTGGGAGTCAGTCTTAGTATGTCATACCTTTCATATTTTAAAACGTATACACCCCACCCCATTTAGATCTCAAAGTAAGCGTTATAAACCTGTTTAATAAACCTTAACATTAGTCTGTCTGCTTCGAGTTGAATATTTTATAAGATTTATTTTTCCATTCCACACATTCCATAAATTCTCATGTATATTCGTATACCATGAAAATAAAGGTTATATATGCCGACTTTCTGCCACAAAATAATTTGAGTGTACGTAATAAAAACAAAACAGACCAAAAGTACCCATACTAGCTGGTTATTAGTTCGAAAACATTTTGAAATTCAGCACTGCATTTCAAGTACTGTGACATCTTTTAAATAGCAGTTCTCTTACAATAATCTTTCTACCCCCCCCCCCCCCCCCCCCCCCCGATATCCATTAATTTCCAAGACTTTAAGGTACTTGTACGCTCAGGCTTAAATCCCCTGACTATAAGGACCTTTTAAACACTTATTGGCAGGTAAAATCCAGTTTGGGCTCATACAAACATTCGAACGACCAGAAGCACACCGTGTATATACACAAAGCAATTAATAGACTTTAGGTCACCTGCAAAAAATAATTATGGTCCTAATAAAGGTTTACTACAATGAAACGGGTACATTGGGATTATGCTAGTATTGTTGAACTCAACTCTAGTTTTGCTGTGTACTAAAATAAGATCTGCTGTCTGATGGTTATTTAATTGACTCGAACTCAACGCACATGATTTGCAAAAGCATTAGGATGTACCATACTACATGTACAGGTATTTGGGTCGTCGTTAACTACTGATGTTAAATTCGTTTTGTCACTTAATGTTAGTGGTAGCTCGTCACTCGGCTTTTCACAATTAATGGTAGCTGGAAGCCTGTTTGAAATTGGCAGGCATTCTGCCAGAGGGTAAAACGGGTACTGCGCCATACCCAAATGTATGTATATATTAACCTTTCGGCTCTTATTATTACTGTGTGATTTTCTTAACCCCAACCCTAAATCTAACCCAACAGGTGCATGCAGCACACGCATTGTAAATATTAATTCCATAGCGCCACACCCAAACATTTCTTTTGGGCAGAAACCCTGATTGGGGAGCTGTACTTTCTAGTTTGTAGATTAACCAAACGTAGTGTCAATTTTCACGGTTTTGATTGAAAACATATTTTATTGTGTGTGTGTGTGTGTGTATATATATATATATATATATATATATATATATATATATATATATATATATATATATATACATGTAGAAGTGTGTGTGTGTGTGTGTGTGTGTGTGTATATATATATATATATATATATATATATATATATATATTGCTTACCGCAACGCCAAATAGTCCCAAAATAAACACGCCTTAACCCCCGCATAAATGCATTTAAATTCCAAGGAATTTAATGAGGTTTTATTGCACACACACACAGACACACACACACACACAGACACACACACGCACGCACACACGCACGCACACAGACACAGACACACACACAGAGAGAGACACACACAGACACACACACAACACACACACACACACACACACACACACACACACAAACACACAAAAGGACTGGACACACGTTTTGCACAGTTGAAACTAGGGTCTGCGACTTTAATAATATTATGCTGTCAGGTTATTGAAATGATTTTATGAGACAGAAGTGTATGTCGCAGGTTTCGTCAACTGGCTCTATTTTCAAATAAGATACGTTTATCTCAAAATGTAGGATTATCTGAAATACTTTGTGGAATTCAGGTTAATTATTTTTCTGTGCGACATGACAGCCGCGGGGGACAGTATGGCCTGAAAAGACTTACTGTGGGGAAATATCGTTATATTGACCAGTTCAACTGAAACGATTGCCGGTTTACGTTTGTTCTTGCTGTCAAAAACAAATAAAAAACCAAACTTATTTTGTCGTCAGAAATTTCAGTCGATATCCAGACACCCACGAGAATACACCCCCCCCCCCCTCCCCCCACACCATCACTATTACCTCGTCGTGATATGGTAAATACAGAATGCATCTCTCTCTCTCTCTCTCTCTCTCTCTCTCTCTCACACGCACACATACACACAACATTATGATTTCATCCAAATCATAGGTTGCACGAAGCACTAGTGTCGTGTGGCGTTGCCTTTATTTTAAAAGTTGAATAGAAGCACGTGACGCATGTGTATAAAGATAAAGCACGGGATCGCTTAAAAATAAACCGAGTAAGGTATACAATGTAATATGTTTACTAAACTGTCGAACAACAGTTGATTTATATTCTTATGCACATTGTATGTATTAATAATCGGGGAGGTGTGTGTGTGTGTGGGGTGGGGGTGGGGGTAGGTCGACGCCGAGTCTATCCACAAAATCCTACTCGGATACCTTTCTTATGGCGAATTCTCAATCTAGAGGTTTGACAAAGTTTGTGAGTAAAATATACTAAAACAAAAATGGGAAAAACCCACAAAAACAAAACCAACAAACAAACTGACAGGGTTTTCTTCTTCCTTTTTTTTGTCCATCTTTCTACCAAATAAGTTGAATGAATTTTAAAATTTTGTATTACATGATATCTGTATGGTTGAGAAAGCATTTAAAAGAACATATTAATGATTTAACGTATGAATTTCCTCTATTAAGGACTTATAGTAAGCCTCTGGGTTATTGTTGCTCCCATTAAAAAACAAAATGAAGTTAAAACATTTTAAGACGGGTGCAGTATTCTTCACTGGGTATTTTAATTTTATTTTAACTGATTAAAACTGATTAAACATTTCCCTAAATAGAAAGTTATCCATCCACTACATGAACGTTAATTCGTGAGATAATCTTAAAATATCTACTTTTAGTTTGATAAAATCGTATACGTTTTTATGGTGGATAAAAAGGCAAATTACATTTTGGAGCAACTCTGTAACTTGTTATTGACTTGGGTTTTGGGGGGGGGGGGGGGGGGGGGGGGAGTTTTGTGAGTTTTTTAATTATTTTTTATTATTATTATTATTTTTTGGAAGAATGAGGGCTTTACATTTCTATTGATTGGTGCTCTCAAATATCCGGATGTCTAAGCATTAGTAATTTAAGTCAGTTATTATTATATTACCTTTTTGTTTGCTTCGTTCACGTGGAAACACTCGCCACGTTGCCATGGAGGGGCAAATAAAAACACTAAAAACTAGAAAAGAAAGTTAATCTCACAATTTAAGGAGTTATTAGCGGAATCGCCAACAACAATATCAGATAATATTACGCTTGACGCTTATGGTATAGAATAATTAGGAAAAAATGCTTTTATGCGAAGCGTTTACACGTGACTGAATAACGTGGTAATAGAAGTAGCAGAGCATTAAAATTCATCATGCAGGTAATTGCATATGCTATAATTATATTAGTTTAAGGTTGCAATAATCAGATCGAGCAAAGTGGCAAGAAGCAAAATAACCATAGCAGCAGCAACAGCAACATATATTGCTACTATCAATACAACAACAACAACAAAAACAATTGCTGCTGTTGGTGTTGCTATTACTACTTCTACTACTACATGTACTACTAATGTTACTAAGTACTACTTCTACTACTACAGTTATTATTATTATCATTATTATATTTTTAGTTCTTTATAGGAAGAACGTCCTAGAATGCTTTAGAAAATGGTTTTCTTGTAGTCATGCCTTTTCCCCCAGCTTCTACCGATCCAACCCTACCAACTCTGACGTCCCTACTTGTCATTCCCGCCCACTCTGTCTTCTATGTTTTAAATTAATTATCTCGTTTCCTCACCTTCTCTACAAGCGTGATGTGTCTTAAGGCGACTCCATACGATACGAGTGCCTGGTACGAGAATAACCGATCGCATGGAAACAGATGGAATTGAAATGTCGTGTCACGTTCGGCTATTTTCGAGGCACTCGTATCGGGTGGGATCGCTTTTAGTGGTAGGATGATCGTCTGAGATGCGATATAATGTAGATCAATCGTCCTCGGTAGACTCGTTGCACTGATTCATTTTATAACCAGTGCTGCACAACTGGTATGTGATTTTGTGCAAATGTGCATATGCAATACCCAATGTTCTAATTGAAAATCGAGTTTCTTCCGAAATTAGCAATTGCAAATACTAGCAGCGGATACGAGCCTCAATCTGTACGCTTAATATTAAAAAAAAGTGTTGAGATTATATATCATGAAAGTCAGCATTAAAATGTAATTTCCGTCTTTTTGTCCCCCTTCCTTCGCCCTCTCTCTCTCTCTCTCTCTCTCTCTCTCTCTCTCTCTCTCTCTCTCTCTCTCTCTCTCTCTCTCTCTCTCTCTCTCAGTGTGTACGCGTGTCATTTTACCTCTAAGATTTTTTTTGGGTATTTGCTACAACAAAATGAACATGAATTCTTTCATTTCCTTGATTTTTTGTTGTTTGTACAAAAGTGCTGGTTATTACGTTTCAGCTTTCTAAGGTTTCAGCCAATATATTGGTCTCTTGACGCCAAACAAAGCAGCCTTGATTGAAAACAGATGACATTCAGGACTTGCGCGAATCGATTGAAACCCAGAACGTTGTTACGTCTGTGGCTGTTTAAACACATTTATAAATGCATTCGTTATTAATTTCTAAGCACGGGTCTAAGTGATAAAAATATGGCAAAAGTACTGTGAAATCTCATTTATTCGTCGTCTAATTTTCGTGTAATTCGTGGACCAGTGCAGTCAACGAATTTAAAAACACAGTATATATACAGTCAGACCTCGTTACAACGACCATGTTCGTCCCTGGGTCACTTTGTCGTTATATCGAAATTGCCGGTGTATCGAATTGTCATGAGTTATCTCCATTGCCAAAATAACGTAACAAAAAATACTAATTAATATTAACTGATGACTCAGTAGCATTACAATTATTATTAAAATCAACAAATGCACATACATACATTAAATGTTTAACCCCCCCCCCCCCAAAAAAAAAAAAAAAAAACCCCCAACAAAACGAACATCATTAAATATAAAAATAAGGCGCATTCACCGTCAGTCTAATCAAGACAGCTACGATGTACCCGTTTTGTTTACAAAATATCATGAAAATAGAAGATTTATTGTTCGAAGTTAATCCCTTAATTAGTTAACTAAAGGCTTATTTGCAGAAGCAATACATGTCTACAGATTTCGCAGACATCGGTAGCTTGGACAGCATGTGACATAGTCGGCTCACTACGAAATCAAGGCTGTGGCTGTGTGTGTACTGCCAACGTGCTACGGCATCTGTGATTATGTAATGTCGTTGTAAAGAGGTGTTTTCAGATAATGCGATCGGTGTAGCTTAGTCGAATGGCGCTAACCTGAGATAAAATATGGTCTTAATTTTCCCTGCTCCACAACAGCTATATTAGGCCCCGTATCCATAGACTGTTCCCTTGTGGTGTGTTCCCTTGTTCCGTGTTCGCTTAGACAATTAATCTTTGTTTTGCTTAGTGGCCGTTCCCATAGGTTGAACCCGGGGAACATGTGGCCTTGTGCACGGCACGTGCGACCTACTAACCGGGAACACAGGGAATGAAAATGCTCATTCTTTTTCATATGCCACAAGAGCGTACAAGCCATTTTTGTGTTGACAGTCTTGTGAAACTATTCTCAATATGGGTGAATCTGAATTTAATGAAGAGATGAGAGGACAAGGATTACCATGACAATTGTAAACAAAATTATTTTTGCATTAAAAGCTTTTATGATTTCCTTGATTTCCAAATCTGTTCAACGGTTGTTTTACAAGATAATCACGCGGTGATAAGTAGAATAAATCAGTAGTGCACAAGCCACAGGGAACATGCTATGGATACAGAGAATACAAGGCCAGGTCACGAAGTCACAACGCCACAAGGTCACAAGTTCACAAGGGAACAGTCTATGGATACGGGGCCTTAAAGGCTACATTTGTAGCTCGTTTCACCCAGCGATCCACAACTGGTATATCAAAGACAGCGACGAGTGACCTGACTTCGAGAAACTACGTGGGTCATTCTCCCAAAACATGTATTATTGTATTACCCACCGCTAAAATTGATAAAAGTATCAATACTGAGAGAAACATCACTTAGATATTAATTAGAAACTCGCAGACAATTGTTTTGTTTAGCACAAAGGCACCTAACATTAGAAATGAATGAATGAATGGATGTTTAATGACACCCCAGGACGAACCTAACATTAGGATGTTTGATTTAATAAGGTGAAACACTTGAAATTGCCATGTTATAAATCAGGGCCATGAGATTGAACCTAAATCAAAGTAACCCAAAACTGATATCTTTCAGTATTGTATAGTAATCAGTCAATTGATAAAGCCTTCAAGATGGAATAGTGGTTTCTCAGGATGAAATTACACTTACGGATTATTTAGCAACAGTAAACATTTAGCAATAAACATGTCAACACCGTAACGTCGAACAACAAACAGCCTGTGATATATAATGACAAACCAAGACATGTTGCATGGTTCCTTTCAGAGGAAACCAGAATCTTCTCAAGTGATTTCAAAATAGTGAAGGTCACTGCATAATTAATATATTGATGTGTTAAATGAATATGATTCATTCAGAAATCATAAGATCATAAGACTATAAAGCATCAGCATACTTAATTTTTTGTTTTACAAACACAGTACAAAGCAATGTGACACATTCTTCAATAATTAAAAAAAAACCCCCCAAAAACCCTAATAAAAGTAAGATAATGGCCCACGTATAAAACATCTTTTAAGTTGAAGTCTTGGGCAGCCTATATATTATCTTCTTGTACTTAGCATTAGCATTAACAAGAAATATTCCCATTCTAGAAAGACAAAAAAGTGTGGTTTAAGGATAGTCACATGTGATGAACGAATCGTGTATCAATATTTTAGCGTTGAACTTGCCAGTTATATGTTTCATTTATAAATCTCCCCAAGTAGACTAGAAACAATCTATGACTATCGTGTACTTAGGTCATTTTGGCAACAAAAAAACCCCTGAATGTTTGTCTTTAGTCGTGTGGCAATGAGTACGGCGGGGCGTCTCAATAGGAGTTGCACTTTAGAGGCACTCTACCACTGAACTAAATCCAAGTTCTGATGGTGGTTCGCCTGCCTCTGACCCTTCATAATTCTTTAGGCAAAATCCTAAAGTTCGCTTCAAGTTGTGGACATTGCTTTTCCATTTTTTATGTCGATTAAAAACGAGCGCCAAGTGACCTTGTGCTAATATTGACAACGCCCCGACGTTTAAGCCTCCGTGATAAAAATCATCTTGAAGCAAACCGCTCAAACACTGTTGTCAGTTTAATTTGAAAAAAAGGGGGGAAAAAACGAAAAGAAGTAGAAGAAAAAAAGTACAAGTAGTTCGATCCAACTTGTATCCGCCGCATTAGATTTATGTTTGTTGATCAATGTGCTTAATAGATTATATGGTATCAATTTGTCAAGGAGGCAGCAAGGTATAGAATTAATGAATCCTTAATGAGCGAAAAGCACCTAGATACGTGCAAGAACTAATAAGGCATATTTTCCCCATTGTATCTGACCATATAGCTTAGTAGGTATCTAGACTACTTCGTTCGCTTGTTGTCGCGTGTATTGGGGGTGGGGGTGGGGTGCGGTGGGGTATCTCGGTTACAGTACAAGACGCAACAGTTTCACAATGAATAACAAGTATCGCATAAACAAATACAAATTAAATTGAAGTAGAAGTACACTGTCTTTAAAAGATAATGAACATAAATAAGAAGTACAATTGTAGACACCGATAACTGGCCGAATTTATTAGCCTGTTTAATAATAATAATGATAATAATAACAACTGCGTTTGAGAAAAATTCGAATTTCGGTCCAGTTAAGATTCGGTAACATAACTGATCGTTTAGCTAGTTTCACAGATCTTTAAAATGAAGGCATTATCAGAAGTGTTTTTTTTTTTTTTTTTTAAATTACATGTATATATTAGCCGCGAAAGTTTAATCAGAGAGAGAGAGAGAGAGAGAGAGAGGGGGGAGAGAGAGAGAGGGGGGGGGGGGGGGGGGTATTGCTGTGACGTCACCATCTACACTCAAAAGTGAAAAGTGGTGACCTTTCTTATTTAGGAGTAGTGTTTACCCCAAAGGGATCCTTTATTGAATTGCAGAAAACGTTAGTAGGTCAATCACAAAAGGGCATGTTTCAGATGAGAAAATATTTGAATCCATTTATTTCTTTAAAACCAAGTCATGTGTGTTGTATTTTTGATAAGTTAATATTTCCTATCTTATGTTATGGATGTGAAGTCTTGGGTTTTAGCCCGGCAACATACATAGAAAGAGTACACCTAAAATTCTGTAAACAACTGCTTGGGGTTAAACAGAATTGTCAAAACGATTTTGTATATGGTGAACTTGGTAAATTCCCTATGATCATAAATAGACACTATAGAATTGTTAAATTCTGGTTAAAAATTATAAAATCCGATAATAGAAAATATGTCAAAATGTGTTACGACATGATGTTAAATGACATTGTTATATTTCCTAACAAGATTAACTGGGCCATAAATGTGAGAAATTTAATGAATGAAACCGGCTTCTCTGAAGTATGGTTGAACCAAGGAGTTACAAACGAAGTACATTTTTAAAAATTATTTACACTGAGATTAAAAGACATATATATATACAGAGCTGGCGATCACGACTAGTACAATCTACAAGAGCTGTATTATATCGTAATTTCTCAGATACATTTAGTTATAAGCAATATTTAGACTGTGTGTATGTTGAAAAATTTAGATTTGCATTGACTAGACTTCGTGTATCAGCACATAGGCTATCTGTCGAAACCGGAAGGTGGGAAAAGCCAAATGCTGTATTACTCGAAGACCGAGTATGTTATAACTGTAACGTTATTGAAGACGAATACCATTTTATACTTATGTCCTATTTATAATACCATTCGTAGAAGATATATTCCTGAATTTTATACAAGAAATCCTAGTATGTTCAAATTTATTCAATTATGTAACAGTGAAAGTGTTCAGTTATTGAGGAAACTAGCTCTGTTTTGCTATAGAGCATTTCAACACCGAAATAATATATTATATAATTAATTTAAAGCTTCTCCAGCATAACTCATGTATAATATTAATATTATTTGTGTGTGTCTATATCCTAAATTATTTAATTGTGTTGTATTAATTAGCTTATCCTCTTATTATTATTACATTGTTAGCATTTATATATGGAATGCATGTATATATACACCTCCTGTTTTATAATGTATTTACTTAATGTTATTTTCTATGCTCAAGGGCCAGTTGGCCTAATGCAATAAAGAATAATAATATCATCTATGGTTGCAACAGTAACAAACAAAACTGGCAACTAAACTGCTAAAATTGTCTTATAAACATTTGAAAAAAAGAGTCTTAACTCAATTGTAAAAATATTTCCCCTGAATTCAGATAAAACGTCTGGCTTTATTGTTATTATTTTTTTAATGTACCTTCTACAACCAACAGGAAACGTGACTGTTACTGTTATACTCCGATGTTCTAAAAACGAAAAGTTTTGTTCGAATATATTTTTTTTGCTTGTTCATTAAGTGTGTTAAAACATGATATACGACTATTCATCATACTTCATTCTTGATAAACGTCCGCCTGTATTTTCATAAAATTCATTTTTGAAAGGAAGTAGGGGCCTAACTGCACGCAAGGAAAGCAACACGGCTTCAGGTTTCAGAACATTAAATTTTGCTGTTACTTCTTTTTATCATATTATGGCAGTATAGACATATCTACTATTTATTTTGTCGTCATGGATGCCGTACACTAAAACAATTTCTTTTGCTAAAAATTTTAACAATTTTTAACGGTTTCTAATGGAAATTAAAAGAAAAAAGAAGAAAAATGACAAAAGCATCGTAACAGTCCATCCAGGCAGGAGACATATATAAAGAGCATGACACTTTTCAATTAATCTTCTTGCAAAAACCTCTGTGATGTGACATGGCATTTAAAAGATGTAAAGAAGCTTTTTGCTATCAACCTCAATTTGCGCACTAAATTACGCTAGCATTTTTTGCATTGCTTTCAGCTTCCAATGCACTTTGCAGAAATACAATCCCGCAATGGAATTTTTTAAAATTTGAAACTAGTATTTTGCACAAATAAACACCGTCACAAATTATATTGACTACCAGTCATAGCTGTTATTGCTTTCACGCTTTTATAGATTTTGTTCCTGATTTCGTTTCGAAGCAGTCTGAAAAAAAAGCAGCATCTCCTTTATATTTATATTAGAACATACTTTGCATAATAACTACCCTGCAGTGAAAACAAACAAACAAATAAACACCGTCACAAATTAGATTTATTACCAGTCTAAGCTGCAATTGCCTTCCCTTTCTTATAGATTTGGTTCCTGATTTTGTTTCAAAGTAATCTAAAAAAAAAAACCCCAACGACCCCCCCCCCCCCCCCCCCCCCAAAAAAAAAAAAACCCCCACCAACAACAAAAAACCAAAAAAACCCAACCCAAACAACTCCGTCTCCTTTATATTTAAATCAGAACATAGATACTAAATAATACAGTTAATGAAAAGTATCGCTTCTCAAAATGCTTATGAAAAACGAAAAATAACTAGGACTTCCAGGGTCTTGGAGTTATGACCCTAGCGGATCCTTTTGTCTGGGGTATCGTTCGATCCCCCCTCCACGCCACACACCCCTCCCAGCCTTTACCAATCATGAATGACTTCTAAACATGGCCACGTTAATTTTATGGACAACATTTTCGTCTACGTCCATAGAACACTTTCTTGAGACTCACTCTCCCGCCACTTAAAGTGTGTTTCGAAACAAAACAATTTGTATACAAATGTCGATCATAAAATAAATTAATATTTCTTTGAAATCTCTACCCACACTATCAAACCTTCACCTGCTTTGTATTTATTTATGTAGAGACTGGGATCGATCCCCGTCGGTGGGCTATTTCTCGTTCCAGCAAGTGCACCACGACTGGTATGTCAAAGGCCTTGGTACGTGCTATCCTGTCTGTGGGATGGTGCATATACAAGATCCCTTGCTACTAATGAAAAATGTAGCAAATTTCCTCTCTAAGACTATTTCGAAATTACCAAATGTTTGACATCCAATAGGCGATGACTAATAAATCAAGGTGCTCTAGTGGTGTCGTTAAACAAAACAACTCTTTTTGTGTGTAGAGATACCTGACAGTGGTATTCTTTCCGATAGACAATTCACGTCATGTATATATGATCATAAACTCTTTATTAGTCTTGATGGGTTTTGTCCTCCGTGTGTAAATATGATACTATTGATTCATCACCACTGACATATGTCAACAGATAGAAGCGCACCTATATGCTGCTTGTTCGTGATAGAAGAAACATGTGTTAGTGTGATTTTCGTGAACTATTATCCTGTTCAATTATTTAGACCCAAAGTTTTTTGCAAATGTTACGTTTATTTCCTATTCGATATTTGTTTTCTTTGCATTTACATGAAAACAAACCCAAACCCCGACAGGTTTTATATACAAATCATCATATAAAATGCACGAAGTTGACTTAATTCCACTTTTTAAAAATCTCTGTGTCTTTTGAATGCACGTTATTTCTCCTATAAATAACTAAGGTCATTTGCATATCAAAAGCATCATTCTATAGTGCGTTTCAAACTAATGTTCGGTTCTATCGTCCTATCCGCACACATCGTAGTATGACCTATATTTAAGAAAATATCTGTAAACATGAAGCAGGCGCGGATTCAGGTGGGGAGTTCAAGTGACAAAACCTCAGTTTGAAAAAAAAATGTATCAAATATTATAATTATATTGTGGAATACACAAGCGCGCGCGCTGAAGGGAGAGACAGACAGAGAGAGAGAGAGAGAGAGAGAGAGAGAGAGAGAGAGAGAGAGAGAGAGAGAGAGAGAGAGAGAGAGACGTCATTTATGTAACGACGCACTCAACATATTTTAATCTATGGTTATATGGTTATAGGGAGAGAGAGAGAGAGAGAGAGAGAAGAATATGGTATGCTTGCGATTGGTGGAGGTGTGACCCTCAGCACAACCCCAACCCCACTTAAGGCTTCTTTTGTATATGGAGCGGGACGTAGCTCAGAGGTAAAGCGTTCGCTCATAGTAGGTCGACTGATCGATCCCACATGGTGGACCCATTGGGTTGTGTCTAGTTCCAGCCTGTGCACCACAACTGATGTATAAAGGCTGTGGTATGTGCTATCCTGTCTATGGGATGGTGCATATAAAACGTCCCTTATTGCTTATCAAAATTGCTTATCGGAAACAGTGGCCCATGTGGCGGTAGCGAGTTTCTTTCTCACTGTCATAATGCTCCTTAACCGTTTTGTCTGACGCCACATAAACGTATATCAAATGCGTTGAGTGTCGTTAAATAAACATTTCTCTCGTATGTATGTGTAGTCTATATGCATTTCTAGTCGATTAGTTTATAGGTTGTTAGGTTGTTTGATAGTGAATGATATGGAAATAAATTGTTTTTGGTGTTAAAAGAGTTCATGCATGCATTAAAGTAATACTCCTGATGGGTATGGAGAAATAACTTAATCAGTCTACGAACTCATTTCTTCATCACTATCTTCGTTAAGGGGGACTATCACAGGGGGTATTTTATTTCTTATAAAACTATTTTGTTTTCTAAAATCTTCTTCGATCTTTATTACATGTTTAACTGCGTCAGAGAAGTGTGTAGGTGTGACAGAGTTCAATGCATGTGCAAGTTCTCTCCGCACCGTGGTCATTTTACCATCATTATGACGAGCTATGTGCCCTTTGACTTGACTCCAGATCAGTTCTATCGGATTGAATTCAGAATGTCTTGGCGGCAGTCTTAGACACAAGTGCCCATGGCGTTCAGCAATATCATCAGTAACAAATTGCACATTTGTTACTTTTCACAAGTTCATAAAGAACTGGCTTTGTCATGTTACTCTCAAAAGGTATATTTTTGTTTCGTAGCCACGACTGAATTTCTTCCTTTTTAGCGTTTAGTGCAGGACATCGTGTAATCTCGGTTAATTTGTTGTGGTAGCTTGCGTTATCCATGACGATAACAGAAGGTTCTGGTAGAGAAGGCATAAGTTGTTCTTCAAACCATTTGATGAAATTGTCATGATTCATCTCACCATGATAGTCTCCGTCTGTTTTTTTAGCCTCAAAGATCAATTCACAGCCATCTATCAATCCATATTTATCACAGCCAGCATGACAAATAATAAGTCTTTTTCCCCTTCCCAGTCACCGAACAGAGTTTAGGAACTCGATCAACAGCGTCTGATTTCGGCAGGTGATTGGCGGTACTTGTGCCCGGGTGGATATCTGTCCAGTGGTGGGATGTTGTGTGGTTAACATTCACCCAGGTCTCATCTTGATACACTATTAAATACCCCTGTTCTCGTAAACTGGATATTTCATGGAGATAGGACAGTCTCCTGTCTGATATATTGGCGTCCTCAAAAATCACTTTTCCGGTTGTAGACATATGTTGGTATTTAAAATCGAGGTCATGGAGTGTTCTTCGTAAAGTTGATATGGATATGTTGATTCCACATTCCTCCCTTAAAGCCACGTTAATCTTATGTAATGTAGGTAATTCGCCCTCTCTATAAAATCTGTATACTCGTCGTCTAATAACATCTTTATCAAATAAATCGATGAGTTTTCGGTCGCGTTTTTTTAACAGTGATTTCTGTGCTTGGATTCGTAGAGCTTAGATTTTTCACAGTTCTTTTTACTGTTGAAACCGAAACTTTAAGTGCAGCGGAAACTCGATCGACAATTCAATAAGAAGCATACCTAGGTCTACCGCGCCGATATTCATCTTCAAAATAATCGAAAACGTTCATAATACACGATTTTACATCAACTGAAGTGTTTTTCGATTTACCCATATTTTTCCTCAAATAACAATAACAAGAATGTCGACTAATACATTTTCAATGAATTTATATACCCTACCTAACTTGTATTTTACGTGGTTTACACATTGCTACAATAGCACGTGCAGTCATAGATCGAAATAATGATGTTATTGACCAAGCAATGCTATCGTATTTTGAACATTCAGGGCTGTGTCTGCGGGATGAAAAAGTGGTTGAACCCATACGAGTCCGAACAATAGCCCTTTGGTTTTTCGCATTACAAATGTAACACCCAACCCCCAAACCCCAGCCCCTAGCACCACCCTAAATACTATATATATATATATATATATATATATATATATATATATATACGTATGAGTTCCCAATTTAGAGGCAAATTAAATAACATTTTTATTATTATTTGATGTTGGTGGCCTTTGACATTTTATTCCACACACCACCCACCCCCCCCCCCCCCCCGGTCTTCTGGGTCCGGCCCTGCATTAAATTTATTTATAAATTTGGAAAGCACATTCCTGCGGTGTGTGAGGTGATTTGTGTTTATTACTGTGCTACACCTCAGTTGTGTTAGGTTAGGTATGGTATGCTAATATATAATTGATATAATAAAATAAAAATACATAATATATTAGCTAAATTTATTAAATATAATGCACCTACAAGAAAGGGTTACATGTTCTGTTTGTTTACATCTATGTTTAACGGAAAGATTAGACAATGCTGTTACACACTGCAAAACAATGATAACCTTGATTTAGTGAAACAAGCTATAATGGCCTTCACGTAGCCTCAGATCCCAATGTTTTGATATGCAAATGACCTTAGTTATTTATAGGTGAAATAACGTGCATTCAAAAGACACAGAGATTTTTAAAAAGTGAAATTAAGTCAACTTCGTGCATTTTATATGATGATTTGTATATAAAACCTGTCGGGGTTTGGGTTTGTTTTCGGGTTTTTGTTTAGATGGGTGGGTGTTTTTTTGTTTTGTTTTTTGTTTGTTTTGTTCATGAAAGTCTTTAGCCATACACTCGTCCCTCCTAACTCCGAAAAACTACCAAAGTATTCTTTCATTACCTTTGTATTCACTGCTGTTAATCCGTGTGACGGTACATGCTCTTAAATTTGTTTCGCCTGTGGCGATTTTAATTGTGTTAGAGGGCCGTGTGCAGTTTATTGCCCGTAACCCAGGTGGGCAACTTGTTACGTAATACTTCGCGCGATCGGACATTCCAATATGCACTTAGTCCAGCTGTGGAGGCCATGTGGCGAGTAGTTACGTAATACCTCTGCGAGTGCGGGTTTTACAACCGTGATTTGGCGACGATGGCGTCAGTAAGTCTGACGATCAGAGAGAAATATACCGACTCTAGTAGAGTTGGAATATCAGATGATAGGGGGAGGTACCGCCTTGTACCCCCAGGCGTATTCTGATTTATAATAAATAGCTAGGATTTAGAGATATCTAGGAGAACGAGAAAAGGACGGCTCCCAGGGAACGTTAGTCCGTTTGGACATTGGTAAATATTATTTCTGCTCTGTGTATAACCTTGATGTGATTGATGTGACTTTAAATATTTTGATACTGTATTATACCAATATTCTTTAGACAGTGTCTTCGGTCATCTGACGAAGTAAATCGTAGACTTTTAGTTCTAACATTATATGAGTATTTGGTAATATAAAGCTTAGCCAGTCATCCTAGCGGACCTAGGTACACTGTAGGTTATTGTCTTTATTGTGATCGGTACCAGTATTAATTCTGTGTTACAAGGTTACTGAATGAGTAGTTAGGGGTAATTAAAAATTAACCCGTTAGGAATAGAGCTGTAATTCCTTTATTAATTAAGTTCCCCCAGAAGCGTTTCTAAATTATCACACGTTACTGAACGAGTAGTAAGGGTTAATTAAAAATTAACCAGTTAGGAATAGAGTGGTAATTCCTTTATTAATTAATTTCTCCTAGAAGCGTTTCTCAATTATCACACGTGTGGGTGTTGTGTAACGGTGAAGTGATTCACATATTGTGTAACTAGACACCTAGAGATTAACTAATTAAGTGATCAGTTCTGGGTTGTTATTATTGTTGTTATTAATTAACTACTACGGCTGTACATTTGTTAGCGTAGATTAATACAGATTCCAAAGTGTATTGTGTTTTTGTTGTGTTTCTAGAGAACTAACGTGCTATAATTATATATACTATATAAGATCGTATCTCTGATCATACCTAGAGACGAGCCATACTAGGGTTTAACCGCCTGTTACAGAGAGATCTAATAGATATACAGTTAGGAGAGATATTTTGATAATCGTGTTTCATTCAGTTACGGGAATTATAGAATCCCCGTTACAGGAGTAGAATTCTTAACTGAATCTGCTCATTTCAGATATGCTGAAATATTAATTAGTTATAAGATCATTGTGACGGTACATGCTCTTAATTTCTTTTCGCCTGTGGCGATATTAATTGTTTTAGAAGGCCGTGTGCAGTTCCAAATGCACTTAGCTAGCTGGGCAACTTGTTACGTAATACTTCTGCGCGACGGTCCTCGATCGGTACGCCTAATACACACCCTTAGCCAGATGCGGGGGCCATGTGGCGAGTAGTTACGTAATACCTCTGCGAGTGCGGTTTTTACAACCGTGATTTAGCGAACTGGCGACATTAAGTCTGACGATCTGAGGAAACAAATACCGCTTGGTCGCGGTGGAAATATCAGATGATAAGATTCGGTGCCGCCTTGTACCCCCAGGCAATATTCTGATTTATAATAAATAGCTAGTGTTTTAGAGGTATCGAGAGAACCAGAAAGGAAGGCTTCCCGGGAACGTTGTCCGTTTGGACTGGTAAATATATCATTTCTGCTCTGTGTATAACTTTGATGTGATTGATGTGACTTTTAATATTTTAATACTGTATTATACCAATATTCTTTAGACAGTGTCTTCGGTCATCTGACGAAGTAAATCGTAGTCTTACTGTTCTATATTTTATACGAGTATTTGGTAATATAAAGCTTAGCCAGTCATCCTAGAAGACCTAGGTAAACTGTAGGTTATTGTCTTTATTGTGATAGGTACCAGTATTAATTCTGTGTTACAAGGTTACTGAATGAGTAGTTAGGGTTAATTAAAAATTAACCCGTTAGGAATAGAGCTGTAATTCCTTTATTAATTAAGTTCCACTGGAAGCGTTTCTAAATTATCACACGTTACTGAACGAGTAGTAAGGGTTAATTAAAAATTAACCAGTTAGGAATGGTGTTGTAATTCCTTTATTAATTAAGTTCCCCTGGAAGCGTTTCTAAATTATCACACGTTACTGAACGAGTAGTAAGGGTTAATTAAAAATTAACCATTTAGGAATGGTGTTGTAATTCCTTTATTAATTAACTTCTCCTGGAAGCGTTTCTCAATTATTACACGTGTGGGTGTTGTGTCACGGTGAAGTGATTCGCATATTGTGTAACTAGACACCTAGAGATTAACTAATTAAGTGATCAGTTCTGGGTTGTTATTATTGTTGTTATTAATTAACTACTACGGCTGTACATTTGTCAGCGTAGATTACAGTTTCCAAAGTGTATTGTGTTTTTGTTGTGTTTCTAGTGAACTAAACGTGCTATAATAATATATACTTTATATGAGACCGTATCTCTGATCATACCTAGACGAGCCATACTAGGGTTTAACCGCCTGTTACAGAGAGATCTAATAGATATAGTTAGGAGAGATATTTTGATAATCGTGTTTTATTCAGTTACGGGTATTATAGAATCCCCGTGACAATCATGCTAACACAAATCAATATTGTTAATATAGTTCTGCGTCTCACTAATTAGCTGGCTGCCGATATTATTATTTTCTTTCTTTCTTTCTGATAGTTAAGTGGCACAACTTTACAACTCTCACACGTTCTGGTATTATTTCAAGACTATTGCTCTCCTTGTTTTCAGCTGCATCTTACCCACCCACTCCCGAGAGAGAGAGAGAGAGAGAGAGAGAGAGAGAGAGAGAGAGAGAGAGAGAGAGAGAGAGAGAGAGAGAGAGAGAGAGAGAGAGAGAGAGAGAGAGAGAGAGAGGCGGGGGGGGGGGGGAGGACAGGAGTGAAATTTCATATCTTAACATTTATTTTTAAAATATCGGCTACTAGTTACAGGGTGGGTAAACTACCAAATAAATATTTGCCAAATGAATTCAATACGATCTATGTATATTGAGTTATTACATGCATATTGCGTTCATATATTTCTAGAAAATAAAAGCTGTAACAGATTCCACTTGCAAAACGTAATGAAACATAATGACCTTCCTTTATTCCCGTAGCCTCACAGCCTAATCTTTTGTTTTGCAAATAGCTTTAGGTTTAGAGAGGAGAATGAACTTCAACTTGCATTTTAAAAAAAATTAAAAAATAATAATGCAGAGATTTGTTTAAAATCGCAATTACTAAGCTTCGTGCATTTTAGATGGTGAATTGTATATGAAATCTATTGGGATTTGTGTTTGGGTTTGTGTTCATGCATATGTATAGGAAAGAAACATTAAACAGGAATTGAATGTAACAGCAAAAACCTTAGGTTTTAAATAATTAAACAGGAGTAATAACTCGTTGCAGGCATAGCTCTCGCTGTGCGATACACCATTTACAGATATTGATTATGTCATATTACATGCAGGCCCTTTTGTGCTGTTTTCCTCCAGGGCCTCAAATCGGCCAATAACAACATTGTGTGAATGATTTTTCACCTTCGTTGCTGGAGTCGGACTGATATATCTAGCAACTGATGCGCGAAAAACAACACATTCGTTGTTTTCTACTCAACAAGGCATGAATTATGTTTAATATTGTAATACTAGAAATATACCCGGTGCATGACAGGCGCTGGCGGCGGAATTAAAAGCATCGTATTATAGAGGCACTGTCTGTTGATCTTGTTAAGTTATAATTATCCGTGGGGAACCGTTGTTATATTATGATCACGTCTAAGAAAGCGAATGTCCAACGACACTTTTAGCACATTTTAAACTACGGTAACACCTTCCAAGGCATTCCATATACTAGTTGTGGGGGTACAGATTGGAACTCGAAACACTCTCCTACCCCCCCCCCCCCCCCCCCATCAAATCCACCGATGCATACTATCAGGATTTCTACCAGAAAACAGCTCGTGAGCACGTAATAAAAACAAACGAGAGCATAAGTACCCCTACTAGGTGATAGTTATGTTTTGAAATTGGACACTGAATTTCATGTGCATTGACAAATTTTATAAGAATTTCTCTTACTATCATCTTTCGAAAAATAAAAATATATATATTCATAGGATAGGTAATTCCCTCCCCTCGCTCATACCCTCTGACAGAAACCCAGCCCAAGACCAACCGCACCATGGCTCATGTTAGCGTGCTATCAGTGAGCCATATCCAGACCTCGACGTGGAAAAAAAGAAGAAGAAGGGTGTGATTAACAGCACCCCGAAGTTAACTTAGATTGTACCATATAAGTAGGGGAGCTAAAAATCACTCTCCTTAAACTAAACTCGTGGGAGTGATGGCGAGCGGGAGTGATAGCTTCCCTTAACCGGCGAGATCCGCATAATATGCCGCCCATGACCACTTGGAAGGGCCTGGTACAAATTGCACACGCCGTCGATCTCTGAAGACGCGGTTGTCGAACACCGCACCTCCACACGAAGATGACACTCGCTGTCTGCAGTATTACTCGATATCTCTAACTGTAATTACATCTATGCCCTGGGGAATGGGATCTGTTTACAACACATCTATCAAGACTCTTCCGCTAAAAGACTTACAGTCTTGGCATTGAGACCAAGCCCGACACCAGGAACAATACTCCAAAACACCAAGGCTATCAAACGGGTAATTGGTGCCAAAAAGAACAGTAACGTGCCTTTGGAGAGTGTGCAGCCTCTGTGTGAGATATCGAATTGTTTAATTTAATTACAGCCAGAGTAAAGCGTGAACCACGGCCTGTGATAGCTCTGTTATGAGGGAACACGGGGATGTTATTCAAACTGAATAATAAACGATGAGTCCGTTCGATCCGATGACCTTTCACACGCACTGATATGAATCAGTGAAGAAAAAAAAAGAAAACAAATATCTTAATTAGCATATATATATATATATTTTTTTTTATATATATGTTAGTCAATGTGTAAAACCAAGCAATCTATAAAATGCCTGAAAATTTCAGGCAATCTGTAAAGTAACTGATTCACTCAGGCAATCTGTATATTGCCGAAATATTTCAGGCAATATACACATTGCCTGACTTTTCAAGGTAATTTCTAGACACATTGCCTAAAATGAAAGATCCACCATTCATTGACAGCAATTGTTATAAAGGTAAAAACAATTATGCATATATATATGGGATGGTGCATATAAAAGATCCCTTGCTGCTAATCAAAAAGAGTAGCCCATGAAGTGGCGACAGTGGGTTTTCATCCCTCAATATATGTGTGGTCCTTAACCATATGTCCGACGCCATATAACCGTAAATAAAAAATGTGTTGAGTGCGTCGTTAAATAAAACATTTCCTTCTTTCTTCTTATTACATAACACTTAGCTGCCAACTGTACATTATTTTCTGCCATATGAACATTTTTTTTAAATTATTAATAAAGTGATGATTGTTTCTTGCTTTTATCCAGATGCTAATCAGTTTAATATGTTAAAGAAGAAACCCGCTGACGACATCAGATAAAGAAGTTTTATATACGTTTTCCCACCACAGTACAGCACATACCACGGCTTGAAATATATTAGTAGTGGAATACGTCAGTTCTTTCTGTGTGTGTGTGCTAGGGACTCCGCGAGTCCAAAATATTGGACTCGAGTACTCGAGGGTCAAACTCGATCCGGAACCGAGTACCCACCATTTACACTAGATGATAATGAGACTAAGGAATAAAGTAAAATATCATTATGCTTCTTAATTCCAACGCTAAACATGGATTCCCAATCATACCATTGTATGTATTGCATTCAACACATTCGACTTTTTTCCCCTCTATGTCTTATAGCCCTATAATGTAACTGGCGGGAAGCATAATATGGCAAAATTACGTAATTTTTGTTTTAATTAAATGAGAGTGCTCTTTGTTGCACGGGTACTCGAGTCCTGTGAGCGGACTCGAGTCTTGCTGGACCCGACCCGTGCCCGAGTACTCGAGTACTCGTGGAGACCCTAGTGTGTGCCTTCTAGCTCCTTGTTAGTCCTAGCGATACACACTCTGGGCTGGAGCCGATGCCGAGATACGGATCCAATACCTAGCAACTTAAAACATGTTACGTCATTGATGACTTTATTCTGCGTTGGTGAAACTACGACAAATGATGTTTGTTTATTTGTAATTATGAAGTGATCTACAAGTAATATAAACACATTTGTTGCAAATACAAATTGATTGTTCCGACATAAGCTATGCCAATCCACTTACAGAGGGTCGCTCGGTGTAGCCTCAATACTTTCTAGTCGAAGGCTGTCATTAAAACGTTAAAAGCTTCCTTGCCTATATTGTGACAGTAATCAACATTTCACTTATAAATAATGAGGTGGGGGTAAAAAAAAAAAAAAAAAAATAGAAGAATAAAGGCGAACAGAACGAGAAAGAGCCACGAAAGGCAAAGCAAATAACTGAAAGAAATCCATTGCTGCGGCATCTCCTTTGAGACTTGCAACAAAAGACGCCATTAAGAAAATGCTAGTACTAGTTTTCGAATCAATAGCTGTATTTTTTAACTGTCATTATCTCAATGAAATACCGAAATTAACGACGTCTTCCGAAGCCCATTTTTAATTCACTATTCTAATTTAAACAGGCCGTTGAAGTCGGCTTTGCTTACTGTATGCTACTTGATGGACGTCGTTTCTTGTCGGTCGTCAGAAGAAACCGTCAAAGGTCTCTATTATCAGATCTGTAGTACAAGCAGCAGCGCGAACCTCTTGTGAACGCAGGAAATCATTTGAATATAATCTGGAGCGCTGGTCTGAGGTGCCGTAACGTTAGATCGCCCTATCTCGTGGTCCATTCCTTGCCGTGGTGAGGTAGCTTGCATGTCTCAATGACTCGGAGAGCTATGCCAGCTGAAGCATCAGCTCCTGGTAGGGACTCCCAAGCTGGACTGGTCAAAGGGTAGAGACTAGACTAATATGGACCGGGCAGACAAAGGACGTGAGTCAAGAAAGGCAACTGTCGAGGAGAAGCAAACTCCAAAATCAAAACTGGGCTGGAGAGGCTCAGAATCCTAGTAAGGAAACTCTCCTAGGAGAAGGAAATCTCCAAACTCAAACCATGTCCACTGAAGTCAGAGTACAGAAGCTATGCATCAGCATTAGCGGGAAACCGAAAGGAAATGTATGTACATGCACCAAGCTCTATGATCATCATCATGTAGATCGCCTTATGTGACGCTTTTTCCCCGTCGCATGAGGTGCTTCTTTGATCGCAGGATCTAACCTCATCGATGGACCCATTCTCTGATTGGTCTTTTCCCCCGTCCCAACCAGTGCCCCTGACATATCAAAGGCCATGAATTGTGCTGTCCAGTCTGTGGGAAAGTGCATGTAAAAGATCCCTTGCTGCTAATGGAATAATATAGGGAATTTCTTTTGAAGACCACGAGTTAATGTTTTGACAAAATTAATTACTCTTATCATTACTGTATGATTTTCTTAACCCTAACCGTAAACTTAACCCATTTCTTTGTAGGGGAGGACCCCCATACACCATGTTGACTGTGGTTGCAGAAACACTGCAAGACAATTGCATGTATCACCGGTCAGATATTACCTGGGATCAACAATTACTAAAATAATACAACACTAGCAAAGAATTACCAAAACAGTCAACTGGCCCTTAATTAATTTTGTTGAATATAGCACGTAATCACGGGTTAGAAAAAGAGAGAGAGAGAGAGAGAGAGAGAGAGAGAGAGAGAGAGAGAGAGAGAGAGAGAGAGAGAGGGGGGGGGGGGAGGAGGGGGAGACGCTAGGACACATCTTTCCCCAAAAACACAAGCCAATAATGAGTAAGTAATACGTTGATGGACTCATAACCTTTTCATGAATACTGTACGACCACTGAATTATTAACCACCTCGAGATAAGGAGAGACACGGCTTAAATTACAGTGATTACCGTACTGGCATTTGCAATGCCAAGAACCTTTTTATCCAGAAGAGAAACGTCTCCCAGTGGAAGACATGTCTCGGTCTACGCAGCGTCCCCATCAATCATTTAAAAAGAACGCACACGTTTCGCCATTTGACCAGTGCTGTAATGTTGTTCCCAGTTCTGGAGTCAGGTCATATGGAGGCGCACGCTGCGACCAGGGACCCGATTGATCCATCGGTAGTTTTAACTAATAAGGATCAAATCTCGGCAATCATTTGCAAGATAATGGCTCTGTTTGATACAGCTGTTCGGCTCTGTTCCCTATCTGTGCTGTAGATAAGATGGTCGAGTGATTGGAAGAATGTCTCTCGAGGGCTGGTTTGGTTGTTTGGACAGTAATCGTCCAGTAAAAATACTTCAAAATTTCGGAGAATCCATTAAGTTGGCCGCTATGGACTATTCTGCTGTATGTTGACCTACATTTAAATGTAAAAACTCTCTCTCTCTCTCTCTCTCTCTCTCTCTCTCTCTCTCTCTCTCTCTCTCTCTCTCTCTCTCTCTCTCTCTCTCTCTCTCTCTCTCTCTCAGATATTCTGCCCATCCATCCATTCAAGCACAGTATTTTGTTCCAACTTCTACTGTAGGTATCAGCACCCCCCCCCCCCCCCAACCCCCAAAAAGTAAATATATTTTAAATATTGCAAATCATTAGACAAAAGTTTGTTTTGATAAAATGGTAAAATTACTTTAAGAATGTAAAACGGTTTACTATGTAACCGATTGGTAGTTCGCGTTAATTTAAAGGCCATCGGTCTACAGGCTGGTAGGTACTGGGTTCGGATCCCAGTCGTGGCATGGGATTTTTAATCCAGATACCGACTCCAAACCCTGAGTGAGTGCTCAGCAAGGCTCAGTGGATAGGTGTAAACCACTTGCACCGACCAGTGATCCATAACTGGTTCAACAAAGGCCATGGTGTGTGCTATCCTGCCTGTGGGAAGCGCAAATAAAAGATCCCTTGCTGCCTGTCGTAAAAGAGTAGCCTATGTGGCGACAGCGGGTTTCCTCTAAAAAACAATGTCAGAATGACCATATGTTTGACGTCCAATAGCCGATGATAAGATAAAAAAAATCAATGTGCTCTAGTGGCGTCGTTAAATAAAACAGACCACTTTACTTTTAATTTAAAGATGCGTATCCGACACGTTAACAGAACGACGATACGCGTGAAATAGTGTGCCCTGTATTGAAATGGTTGCGGCTGGTTTAAAGTGTAATCGGTACACCACGATGCCGCCTGGTACCCCAACGTATCCACCGTATTGTCCTAGTTCAATGGGATTATTCAATCTCATTTCTTTTCTTTTCTGGTGTTTTTTGTTTGTTTTGTTTTGGGTTTTTTGGTGCCTTAAAATATTATTTCAGTTACTGGAATGTTCAAATAAGCTGATGACGGAAAGGAGAAAACGTAATTATTATGTGTGGTAATAACTATGATGGACCGAATTTACAAAACGTAATTATTAAGTGTGTTAATAATCATGATGGGCCGAATTTACAAAACGTAATTATTAAGTGTGTTAGTAATCATGATGGGCCGAATTGACAAAACGTAATTATTAAGTGTGTTAGTAATCATGATGGGCCGAATTGACAAAACGTAATTATTAAGTGTTAGTAACCATAATGGGTTGAATTGACACAACCTGACTGTTTTTGACTTAACGGGTGTAAAGACGTGCATTTACAAAGGTCGAACGCCTGCGTTTAATGCTATTCTGAGACTACCAGCTGTCACGACGGAGTTGGTCAACTGGGTTGCTAGTCTCAGTCTGTCTGAGCTCTCTTACAAACCCATTCTCGTCGTATACCAATTCTAAGACCGATTAATTGTTAACCTGAGTGCACCCGTCGTAAGTTGCGAGTGGGGGAAATTACAACGCCACTGTCGAGTTGGCCAGCTCCGTTGTGGCAGTTGATCGTCTTACATTAGCATTATAGAAAACGGGCTTCGTAAACTTGGCCCAGTGTGTTTAAACGGTTTTATCAACCCGGAGAATAACAACAGTGAGATATCGACGGTATGTAACATCATGTCATTCAAATTTGCTTTTTGAAGAAAACCCACCCCCCCCCCCCACCCCCCCCCCACACGTAACCATTAGTACTGTATCACATATCACTGGAAATCTGAGGACGTGTTGATTCACAAAATTAATATGAAAAGCTCCATAATATGTATTATCGTTTTTGTACTCGTGTATAGAGTTATGACTAAGGTATAACATTACAAAGGCTACTGGATTATTCAGCTTTAGTACAACATAAAACAACGGTTTTGATTTGATCGATTTTCACCAATTACTAGAGTATAAATCAGAATTTGATGATACGTAAAACTCCATATGTATAATCCTTTTTTGTAACAACCTAAGACGTAACTGTACCAAGCTTATTGGATTGGGTTTTTTTTAAAGATCGAATATTAAAAAAAGCCAGTTGTTTTGATGTGATTGACTTTTGACAAGTACACGAGTACTAATCAGTCGTTATATGTAATGGAAGCATTCATCGATTATACATTATAGACCTACATCCATCAGCGTGATTTTAGGAACGTTCAACGACAAACCAGAGCGTTGTGTAATCAGCGGTTATTAGGGATGTAACAGAGTTGGTTATTGACTGATACTTTGTCTTCGTCCCAATAGCAGCAAAGGGTCTTTTATATACATTTCTCCACAGATAAGATAGCAGATGAAATATACTGAACATGACCCCCCCCCCCTCTCTCTCTCTCTCTCTCTCTCTCTCTCTCTCTCTCTCTCTCTCTCTCTCACACACACACACACGCACCTCCTATATACTAGTTAAGTTATTAAGACATAAACAGTTCTTGAAGCGCTTTCGGCCGTCAGATACCCTTACGTAATAGTCAAGAGGTTGCTCATTCAGACACAAACAGTGCTTGACGTGATCTATCTCGATGGCAGCACAACAACCTGACCGCTGTCAAGTTCGACCGCAGGGGTCGGGATTTTCGATAATTAGTTTAGCCCGAAGTTACTTTGCTGTTGTTATTGACACGACATTTAAGAACAAAAGTGCAACGCGATTGTCGTTTGAACACCCCCGCAGCAAACAGATCTACGTGATTTTATTTTTATATTAGCCTGAAATCTCAAGCAGTAATTATTGTTGAAGCAAACCGTTTGGAAGCACTGTCAAATACCTATAAAAGTCAATGTCGGGCATAACTAATACAAAAGTGACACACACACACACACACACACACACACACACACACACACACACACACACACACACAGCGAGAGAAAAAGAGAGAGGGGGAGGGGGGCAAACGGAGATTATCTGTGCAAATCGTTATGATAATTTTTGTATACTATAACAGTGACGGATCCAGTGTCAAATGCAATAAACTGAATTGAACTGAACTGAATTAACCTAGCGAACATATCTTGTGTAGTCTTATTAATATGTATTGGCCATCCCCAGTCAGACACGCACCATACGCAAACAATATAAAACCCTCGCTACGCCAATGCCTACTTACCCCAACTCCAACTTCAACGGTTCTGATAAACAATCAAACAAACAATAAACACTTACTTCTGTTGATATATCCACTTGACACTTGTGGAAAACAATGCAACAGAACAGCACAGTAGTTAGCTGTCATCATAGATAGTATTACATCCATGCACAAACAGTTTACATTTAACATAAATATGATTATTAAATGACAAACAGCGATTCTGTTCGCACATTTCTGAAGTTAAAAACAATAGTCAGAAAAATGTACATAGTATCGCTTTGACATGAATAATCATATTAAAAAGTCAAAGCATTGTTGACGTCACGTCAAAGGACTGTTGACGTTTTTATGATAACATTTCCGGCCATTTTCGTAATTTAACGGTAAATGTCCAAATGCCATTGCAGTGCAAACCCCAGAACCCTCCCTTTTGACCAGCGCCTGATGGGGAATAAAGGTAGCGCAGGACAGCTTACAGAAATAATCCATTGTCTGTCAAGGGTTGGATTGATTACGCAAAGAATATAAAGTACATAAAAAAATATTCATGCATTAAAATAGCAGCCAGTTTTTTTGTTTGTTTTTCTGTCAAATTCAAAATGTAGCGTCACATATTAACCTCTCGGTCATCATTATTGGGTGTGTCAATTATTATAAAAAAAATTAATTGTAAATTAATTTATTTGGATGTTTTCGGGGTTTTTTTGCCATCGGCGTAATGACACCCCCCCCCCCCCCCCCCCGCCCTCTTTTTTCCCCACAAAGTTACAGATTTTTCTTTCGCCACATAACATTACTCATAGACAATGAGGTTATCTCCCCCACCTCAAATATAAAATCCTGGCTACGCCAATGTTTTGGTTTTATTATTAGTCTATTTTTTATTTATTTATTTTATTTTATTTCATTTTTAATTTTTTGGGGGGTGGGGTGGGGGGGTGAGGGGTCATGTAAATCAAGGTATAATCTTTACACGTCACAATAAATATGACTATTTTGGTTATTATGCGACTTCGAGACTGTCGCTTTAAGTGAATGTATATTAAAGCTGCAATCACGAGGTTTAGATGTATTATTTAACCATTTAGAATAGACCATCAACATTAATGTTTTTACTATCGACAGCATTTGGTTACACTCATTATAAATCAACCTCAAACATGTATTCTTCTCCATTACAAAACCGTTACGCCGACTGTTGTTTCATAGTTTTCGTCCATATCGGCGAGTATCTATGATTTATTATAACCCCCCCCCCCCCAAAGAAAAAAAAAAAAAAAAAAAAAAAAAAAAAAGATTCAGCATAATTTTAATGAGATTCCAAATTTAGGTACTTGCTCAATTTGTAATAAAAAACATATTTAACAGGCTTGTGACACTTTTTTTTTTCTAAAGGAGGAGTCACGAGACCTCTGTAACACCCCCTTGGATCCGCGCCTGAATATATTTTCTGATTGTGAAACTAAACCCCCCCCCCAAAATGACGCGATACTTTGCTTGATAAATGCAACACATTGTTGGCTCTTTCGACATTGTCGTGAAAATTGAATTATTTATACCTATTATTTCACTGACAGTTTAGTGAATTTATCATCAACGTTCTTGCAACGTGTACTTGCTTTTAAGAATCGTTTTTGTGGCTTTTGTGTGATAAAACACTCTAGATAACCGAGCACGTTACGACAACCTGACACGTCTAACGTTTTACTAATATTGTTATCGGCACGACGATGCGACGGCTGATCAAAGAAATATGTTTGTCCACCAGCCCGGAAAATCAGATACAATATCCAATAACTATGTGACATAAATAACACAAATAAACCGTGTTCATACAACAGCCGAGTTGATACAGATTGTCGAAAGCCACATTGATTTAGCCATGACGAATATGTTGACGTTCAGGTGAAATGATGATTGGGAGTTTTAGATCTGTCTATAAACATTATAAACAAAGGTCTGTATGTTTAATCAGGCGGATGGGCGTAACGTAGTTTGATGATATGTGAATTAAAGACTAAGGTGTAATTCAAATAACATGTATTTATGTATTTGATGAAAACTACTATAAATGTCCTTCCCGTGTGCTGTCAATTTAACACTTTATGATGGCAAAAGATGTTCGTACTTTGTGTTATAGCAGAGAGGGAATTCTTCAAAATTGTTGAAGATTGTGGACTTCGTGACAACTTTTTACTATTTTGCATGCTGTTAGGTATGATCATAATGTTTTCAAAAATCACCGCATACAAGTTGGGGTAGTCCCCTGGGGACCATGGTGGACAAATTCAATATGGCTGACACCGCAAAAAGATTAGGTCATATCTTAGTTCCTGTTAGCTCTAGATCCTTAATTAATAATTAATAAATACACCAAAACAACATTAAAGGCGCATATGGACTGAATGCAGCGCGTGCGTGCGGTCCGGCTGATAACAATCTAAATCCATTAGTTTCAGTGAGAGTGTATGCACTGGACGCGTGCGACGCATGAGTCAACAAAAGACACACGGCCAGATGCAATGAAATAATCGTATATGGTTTATATGCCCAAAACGCAAACCGCAGACGCATGAGTCAACAAAAGACATGCGGCCAGATGCAATGAAATAATCGTATATGGTTTATATGCCCAAAACGCAAACCGCAGACGCATCGGATGCAACAGTCAGACCGCATACACCTCCGCATCCAGTCTATATGAGCTTTAATTGTGTGTTTAATATCTTTTTAACACTTTAACTTCATAAATATTGCTTCACTGTTACATGACATTTGATGAGGGAACGAATGTAAAAATAATACACGTAGGTCGTCTTCTACACGTAAAAACGCGAATTGTATAACCGAATATATGTATATTACATAATTTAAATAATATGCAAAATGCCAAGTTTCTATTTTTCCCCAATGGCGCAATGCAAAAACAGTCAGCTTAATTAATTTTGTTGACAGTCGAGCACAAGAACGACAAACAAATGATACATTTGATGAATCTTGAGACAAAAGTCTGGAAGTGGCCGTAGTGGCAATATCTAAGAAACTGAACCTGGGACGAATCAAATATACATCACCGCATACTTGGTATTCATTGGCATTGCTTTGTTTCTGATGGATCGAGCCTCGATTGTCTGTCCTCGAGATAAGTGCGTACTGAAGGTGATGGGAAGTCTCCAGGGAGGAATTATTTGTTCTTCATCGATTAGTGCCTGGAATTAGACCACGGATGGCGACGGGTTAAGTTCCTGGAAGTATCGGTAAGAGGTGGATCATCCTAAATCTTCTGTTAGTTATTCCGTGAGACGTCACTGGGCAGTGTGCTAACGGTGATGTGACCATGCTAGTGATAAGTATGAAATAATACACCTTATTTAACATTTGCACACCCACTCACTAAACAAAAACAAGAAACAAAAATCACAAATAAATAAATAAATAAATTAAGATACACCCGCCCGCCCCCCCCCCCCCCCCCCCCCCTCAAAAAAAAAATCCACAAAAAATCCAACGACTCCCACTAACCTCCCGCAAATATACCCCAAGAACAAGAAACAAAACCCTCACAATACCCTACCCCCCCCCCACCCCCCATCAAAAAAAAGAAAAAAAAAAGAAGAAAAACCCAAGAACACCCCCCCAAATAAATTCCAACAAACCCCCCCCAAAAAAACCCTCAAAAGAAACTAAATCAAAATTCCTAGTCTCCCCAAAACACAGCGATCCCTCTAAAATTACACAAAACAAAACAAATGTACAACAAAGATCTAAACTGAAATTAATTGAGTAGGTATTTCGAATGTTTCCTACGAAAGAGACAGGAAGTAGTATATCCACTTAATTAACAAACAGTAATTGTGGTACTGAGAATTACCAGGATTTTGTGGACTAAGTGTAAGTGAATCTATAATTATTTATTAATTTATAAATTTGAGTATTTTGCCACCTGTGAAGACCTCACAGTTGCCATTTATATGTTAAATCACTTTTCTAAAACCTTTTGAACATATCAGGGTTTCTGCCAGAGGGTACGGAGGGTAAAATTACGTACCGTAAAATCTAGGAAATTAATGGATTTTTTTTATTTAAATATTTAGAAAGATGATAATAAGAGATCTGCTGTTTGAAATTTGTCAAAGCATATGAAACGCAGTGTCTAATTTCAAAACATTTCAAACGCATAACCACCTGGTAAGGACACTTATGGTCTGGTTTTTTCTTTCTTTTTTTATTTTTTTTATTTTTTATTACGTACCCTCCAATTATTGTTTGGCAGAATGCCTGTTTATCATGCCAAATCATTGCTCAAAATAGAACTGGTACAAGATTGTTGGTATAGAATTAACACAACAGATGTGGAAGAATTCCCACGACACCTGATGTGTCCAAAGCTGTTGGCGACAAGGGCTGTTTGAAATTACCACGCAAATTGTTAATGATGCTCCACTAATATAGGTGCTAACAAGTTTACATGGCGACTTATGGCGTTAATAATGCATGCTGTCGTGGTCGATGTTATTATCAGCTTGTTCACGTCTTTACATCGATTAATGCAGGCAGCCATGTTGTTATTGTTAAATGTAACGGCGTGTCATTTATGGTCATTACCATTTTGTCAGGTTTCACTTGTTTATGCTGCGTTCTCACGCTGCGTCTTATGGGAACGATTTCTATTTCAAATGGGTTGAAACTCCGCCACAGATGACGTCACTGTCACTACTGATCCCAGACTCATAAATTACTGTGTAGAAGTGTGGGCAGAGCTAATTCAGTACTCACCCTTACTCCTGTCGTTCTCTCTCTTTTTTCTTGTTTCCTGTCATTTTTCATCAGTCTTATTTTGGAATTGGATGCCTAGGATAGTCTTTTATAATCTTAAAGGGACATTCCTGAGTTTGCTACATTGTAAGATGTTTCCGACTAATAAAATATTTCTACGATTAAACGTACATATTAAATATATTTTCTTGTTTAAAATATCAGTATCTGTATATTCAATGTGTTTCTGGTCGTCTTAATATTTGTAAGAAGCCCAAATGAAATAAAATTTAACCTAATACAAATATTAGTACGATCAGAAACACGTTTAATATACAACCGCTAATATTTAATGCAGAAAAATATATTTGATATATAATTACAGTCGTTAAAAAGTCTCTGTTAGTCGATAATATCTTAAAAATTGGAGCAAACTCATGAATGTCCCTTTAATTCGACAGGAAAAGGCACATTTTTATTATTGTCTGTCATCATTCAAGAAATTACACTTTGCTTCTTCTTCGTCTTCTCCTGCGTTTATTGTTGTCCTTCGTCTTCTTCTTGTTCCTTCTGCTTCGTCTTCTTCTTCTTGTTCCTTCTAATTCGTCGTCTTCTTCGTAACGTGTGTGTGACTGCATCCTCAATCCCATAATGATCGACCACGCAGTGTATCTAGGATGGGTGGGTATGTCTACGGTCCATAGTAAAATGTTTACAAGCCATCAGTTAAGGCAAGCTTCATAGGTGCGAATAGTTTTATGAAAC
Source organism: Gigantopelta aegis (assembly GCF_016097555.1). Classification (NCBI taxonomy): domain Eukaryota; kingdom Metazoa; phylum Mollusca; class Gastropoda; order Neomphalida; family Peltospiridae; genus Gigantopelta; species Gigantopelta aegis. The sequence goes on along the minus strand of NC_054708.1, from coordinate 17,584,216 downwards.
TATGCCTTTGGAGAACTCTCTAAGAACACCCAAATCACTATTTTAAAGGTGTATTCTTAAAGATGCAAATGCCATATTTCGTTGTTTGGTAAAATAATAATAATAATAAGAAAGAAAATATTAAACTTGTATCCATTAAAATACTAGCCATTTTTTTTTGTCAATATGGAGATGCAATTCAAATTCAAATTGTGACCCTTATTTGATTTTCCAATAATATGAATTTAAAAACTAATATATGAAAATTTTGTGTGGATAATATTTAAAGAACATCGCCGTTTAAGGGGAGCTATACTCTCTCCCCATTATCAACCCCTACCCCTGAGTCATCCTTAGCTCCCGTAGAAAGCGAATAATTTATATGGCATAAATATGGTAATATCTTAAATGGCTCAACGTAATATAAGTTTGGGGAGCAATTAATCACTCTCCTGATTTGTTTTTCATGTCGCGCGCGGTCTGATTACTTGTATAGGACGTAGTTACAAGTTAGGGTTCGGCAAAATAGTTGAGCGTCTTTTATATTTCCTATGTAGCACTTCCGAGCATTGCTACCACCATGGTTACTCGTGAGGTATTCCGATTAATTATTATCCAGATTCACTGTCGATTAATTAACGAATGTTTCTGGCCTGTACAAGATGTGATGAATTTGGTACGAGTTTGACATTTATCGCTATGTTTAGCGGTCCCGGTAGGAGCAGGAATTTAGCTCAGTCGGTGGTGGTGCTTGGGTCCCATTGAGCATGCTTTCTGATACTAGTGTCCCACAACCGGTGTATCAAAGGCTTTTCTGTCTGTGGAAAAGCGCATATAAAAGGTCACTTGCAGCTAATGGGGGGGGTGGGGGTGTGGGGGGGGGGGGGGGGGGGGGGTGTGGAGCAGGATGTAGCTCAGTGGTACCTTGCTCGCCTGATGCGTGATCGATCTAGGATCGATCCCCGTCGGTGGGTCCATTGGGCTGTTTTTTGTTCCAGCCAGTGCTCCACAACTGGTGTAAAACAGGTTATGGTATGTATTATCCTTTCTGTGGGCTTGTACATATAAAAGATCCCTTGTTGCTAATCGAAAATAGTAGCCCATGAAGTGGCGACAGCTGGTTTCCTCTCAATATCTGTGTGGCCTTTGAGCATATGTCTGACGCCATATAATCGTAAATAAAATGTGTTGAGTATGTCATTAAATAAAACATTTCCTTCCTAATGGAAAAAAATTAAGCGAGTTCTCGCTGAAAACTTCGTATTAAAATTACCAAATATTTGACATTCAAGGGAAATACCGGCCAGCCCTTTTAGTTTAAAAATGCCCTTTGTGTGTATTTGTCTAGCTGGGTGTTGGGGTGTTGTTAAACATTCATTCATTCATTCATTCATTCATTGTCTAGCTGGAGAAGACCCTATTTTAATGAATCCTGATTTTATATCCCCCCCCCCTCCCCCCTCTCCAACCTTGGTAATTAAAACACGAAGCAGGTCTGTAGGACTTAAGTATTTGGAAGTCATAGTGGCTACGGTAAAACATTTTCCAGCTCCTACATCCTTGTTCAGTATCTGCAAACTACGTAATAACATGTACGGATGAATCTACTTTATATGCATATCCTGTATTAAACACTATATATTTGTTAGACGGATATTTCTCCATTATTCGTTTTGATAATAAGAAGCTGCAGATAAATTGAACCGAAAGACGCCGGAGAGCGCGTGACACTGTCCTGGGGCCTCGGTTGACATTTGCAGAATGAAAGAACCTTTAACAAGGCTGTAAACGAAAATAGGTGCACATCGAATACTAAGTCTCCAAGACCTGACCAGTCCGTATCGTCATTGTAAACCGAGCCCGTGCTGCTGGCAGGTTTTAACAAGCTGGCGATGGTTTTCCTGCAAGTGGACGTAATTAATTTATGTACTTAGCGCTGTTCATTCTTCGATCATAGGCGCGAACGGAAAACTGTATTCCTACATACCAATCATTTCGACATCTCGGAATCTACAAATTAGACGTAAACATGGTTTGCCATTATAACAATGTCATTGAAATTATATCGTCATGGTTTGCTCACTTGATAACCGGCCGTGATACTCTGGGGCTGTATAATGACATCGACTCCCACCAATGGCTTTGGACGTAAGACTTCATCAAGTATGTGTTGGACTTCACTTTCTACTAGCAACTAATTGTTAACCACTGTCCTTGTCAGACAGACAGAATAATAATAATAATGAAAAAACCCCACTTATTACAAACAAATACAAAGCACCGATCTGCCACAACAATTACGTTTGTCTAATAAATTTACAATATCCAAACGGAAATTAGAATAATAAGACCCATTAAGACTAATAAAATGTAGTACTTTTATGGACATTTCCGCTTTTCCCATTAACTGCAAACCGGAATCTTTAGATGGTAGATATGAAACGTCAAGCTAATGGTTATCTACAAATTACTGTAGTGCTGTTAATTTAATTTAATTTTCGGAATCGTTTTATTGAAAAACACACGCACGCACGCATGCTCACAAATATTTCTATTATAACCATTGATTTCAGACCAAATGCAGCGTTACTATCAGAAGGGTAACTGCAATAATGCAAGGGGTACAATTCTGTTTCAACAGAAGACTACTTATATCACATGAAGGGATGACCCTACTGCCCTTTAAACGAAAAGTGGAGCAATGTAGGAAATTGTTAAGGACTCGTTTTTTAATATCGGGTGTGGTTTAGCACACAACTACAGGGGGACCTCATGCTTCTAACCAGAATTATATATATATATATATAAATAAAAGTCCTGAGGTATCGCTTGCCACTCCTGATTAACATTCTGCGGAGGGTTGAAAGATCCTGAAGAACTGGGTGAGTCCTACACAACCTGTGGCTTAGCTCGCCCCACACGTCAGTCGTTCAGATCCGAAGAACAGGCAGGCCAGTTGATTCATTGGATGACCTGTTGTTGCAGGAAAGCATTGACAACACGCCATCAATGTGACCTTGCATTGACATCTTGGGAGAATGGACCACCCCGATATCTAGGAACACGTCACATGAAAGGAACATTGTAATATACAGCAGTTAAAATTCCGTCCACAACATAGATGTGAGAACGCCCAGTAGCTGTTATTCCTCCCCACACAGTTATTGAACAACCACCAAACTCGTTCAACCACTGTAGCCTCTGCAAAACGTTCTATACGACGTCGATACATATGATGGAGGCCATCTTGAAATGACAGATATAATCTGCTTTTGTCAGTAAACAGGGCAAAAGACCACTGACGTTGATTCCAGCGCCAATGCTGCCTACACCGTGGCATCCTCGCTTCCCACCTTTGTCGTGGTGTTGACTGGGGTTGTACTGTGGGACGCCTTGAATGAAGCCAAAAACTCCCGTAAACGAAGACGAATTGTGATTGTGCTGATGGTGACGTTGTGAGCGTTCTCAATGTCATGTCGTAAATCAGATGCGGTTAGGAATTGATTCTTGAGGGTCTGGATACGGAAGTGTCTGTCTTGCCTGGCTGTAGTTACCCGTGGGCGCCCTGGTCATGGAGCACAGGAAACTGATCCAGTTTTCTCAAATCGTTGCCACAGCCGCCCAGTCATACCCTGACCGATACTAAAGTGTCTCGCGACTTCTAGTTGACTGTACAATTTGTATGCGAGGTCATTTCACCCCTCAACAGTGGTAAAACAAACATCATCGCTTTCTCAACCGAAGTGTACGTGCAAATGTGGATGGCGATCATGCACACTTTTATTATTTTATACATATGGGGAGAACTCATTGCACGGACACAACATGCGGGGCAACACATCTGTGAGGGTGATCATGGATATGTGATTTTGATCATACAATTATCTTTTGTCCTCTACCCGGATGTGAACATTCCTTATTTCATATTTAATGTGTCGGACGGGTATCGTTAACATCTTTAGTATTAAACATATGAGGAAAGAAAATGTTTTATTTAACGACGCACTAAACACATTTAATTACGGTTATATGGCGTCAGACATATGGTTAAGGTTAAACATATGAGCGACTCTTTAATAATGACGCTGAGTATGTTTTATAGCTGGTGTACAGAAGCTGCCGTGATTATGTTCTTAAAATTAAAAGAGGTATCACCAATTAGCTTGGTTTTAATTTATGGTTTCCCAGCAAGTTAAAATACAGGTTAATATTGGCATCAAACTACAGTTCTATGGAATTTGTATCGTTTCTTGTCAAAACAACATTTATGTGAAAATAATGTTATTTTTTTTTATTTAATTATTTTTGTATTATTATTTTTATTTTTGCACATTTCTGTGTTGGCCAAAATATATCTGAGATAAAACTGCGTGAATTTAGTTTATTCGTGCAAATGGTATTGTATTAACCTGGGGCGGGATTTACCTCAGTCGGTTGAGTGCTCGCTTGAAGTGCGTCGTCGCAGGATCGAACCACCTCGGTGGATCCATTCAACTGATAGGGTTTTTTCCTGTTCCAACCAGTGCACCACAAATGGTCAAAGGTCGTGGTATGTGTTTTTCTGCATATAAAAGATCCCTTGCTGCATTAGGGACTATGTAGCAGGTTTCCTCTGATGACGTGTCAGAATTACCAAATGTTTGATATCCAATAGCCGATGATTAATTAGTCCGTGTGCTCTAGTTTTGTCGTTATAGAAAACAAACTTTGTTTCTTTCGCATTAATCCTCACCTGATACCGTTTTTGTGTCGATCCGTAAATTTTAGTATTCTGTATTGAAACCTGAGAACTTCATGCTGAATTACACCAGACGTATCAATGAAGCGCAGAATAGGAAGGATGAAACATGTCTGAATGTTAAACACTACGTTAGCTTCATCTTTCATCTTATTAATGATTAAATCTTAGAGCATAACCATCAATTGACTTTGAGGCAGAAATTTATATTATAAAAGAAGCAAGTGCACAGAAGTCGTTGCGGCAAGGGCATCTCTTCAAAGCTGTGACAAAACGGATGACTTCAACTTTCCATTAGTTGATTTCTTTTACATCGAGCAATTTCCCTCTTCAGCAGTTAGGGTGTACACATGTCAACGTTTGACATACCTCGAGGCATCTTTATTGTAATTGTGAAACGTTTCTGTGCTGGTTTTATCACCCACACATGAACGTCACTGGATAAATTGTTTTCAAATCCAAGAATGTATAACAATATTAAATATTATTTCAAATATGGCAGTCACTTTATCCAGCCACCCCTCATTAAAAAAAGCCTTAACAATAACAAAAAAATGAGTAAATTCCAGTTATACCATGTTATGAGATGGTATTTGAGAAGTTTTGTTTCAACAGATTTAATTGTTAATATCCGGTTTCTATACATGTAAAAATAATATTAATAATTTAAAAAAAAAGAAAAAAAAAGAAAGAAACAATGAAAGAATAACACTTTCGACATCATGTGGATACGTCATGCCATTCATCATGATATTATTTTTGTATGAAATGTACTGTAAATTTCAGCGCCATTTTCCTCCCAACAATCAAAGTAGGTCATAAACTAAGCCGCCATTACCAGTGAGAGAATTACCTCCCATTACTAGCTCATTATTGGAGATACTCAACAGACAATGACTGTCGTTTGACAGACGGCCTGAGACCACAATTATTTTCCGTATTTGTTTTTAACCAGCGTCATTGGCTTCATCACTTGTATAGGTATTAGCAGGCCAGTGACATTCAATATGCTCCTTGGTCTGCCTCGTAGCGGTGTACAAATCCTGAAGAAGATTACTGTTGCTTACCGGCCTCGGTAGTGGTGTGATTAAACCATCGGAATTAAGGCTGGTAGTACTGGGTTCACTTCCCGGTACCGGCTCCCACTCAGAGCAAATTTAATAACTCTATGGGTAGGAAAAATACCACTATACCGACTCCTCTCTCACTAGCTGCTAAGAACTAACCACCAGTCTACTGTTCTGGACAAACAGTCCAGACAGTTGAAGTGTGTGCCCAGGACAGTGCGTTTGAACCTTAATTGGAATATAAGTGTGAAAATAAGTATAAACAAACCGCTGCTTATCGTTTGTGTACGCATTGACAATGCAAGAACTCTTTCAAAGAAAAAAAACCCCGAGCGGCGAATCCAGGATTTTACGAGAGGGGTAACGGGACATATGCTGACTGAATTATTAACTGGTTCTAGCTATGAACTAAGGACACCATGGGTAGGGGCAGATCGGTGGGCAGACTGTATGATTATATCAATCTATTCGTGTTCGCGCATTTGTGTATAAAAGTTTGGTTTGTTTAACGACACCACTAGAGCACATTGATTTAGTAATCATCAGCTATTGGATGTCAAACATTTCGTAATTTGGACATATAGTTTTAGAGAGGAAACCCGCTACATTTTTCCATTAGTAGCAAGAGATCTTTCGTATGTACCATCCCACTGACAGGATTGCACATACCCCGGCCTTTTTTTATGTACCAGTCGTGGCGCACTGGCTGGAGTGTCGTTGCATGTGTATGTCACTGGGTGTTGGTGTGTACATATTTTCATTCTTATTATACTAAACTAAAGCCATGTTAAGCTTCTCACATCCTAAAGTATTTCCTGTCCTACGGAAGTAACTACAAGTGTGGATGCATGAGCTATTTTCGGCGTGATCCACATTTAGTAAATATTTCATACATATAAGAATAGTACTTAGCTAGAATTGCGATCCACATTTTGTAAATATTTCATACATATAAGACAATAGTACTTAGCTAGAATTGCGATTTGGGGCACTAAACTATGAAAAATCTCACCACTAAAGGTCTTGTACATTGGGAAATCCCCGCACCCCGTTCCCAAGCAAAACCCCTATCGCCATTGCTGGCCACCACCACCACATGGTAATTGCCGACCCATTTTTGTTTTCACTCATTTATCAAGAAGCAAAATAATAAAAGTACATTATTTTACTCCACGTGACGGCAGAAACACAATATCTTTTCCTTTTAGGAATAAAGGCCAGAATTGATTTCCAATTTACAAAGCTAGAAGCATCAGAGCCTCAGACCGAAATCTATATCAATGTTGCGCCGAAATCGGCATCGGATTATTCTGTAGTCCTGCAATACATAGATGTAGAGCCGTATTAATGCACAGGCCGACTAGGCCGAGGCCTAAGACGCCGAATTTTATGGGGCGGCAAAAATACCAATAAAAAGCCCAACCAAACAAATCGGTGTATTTGTTTATTGTTGTTGTTTTGCATGTTACTTGAAATTACACTCATTAGCTGAATATAGTCTTTATGCTACCCCACCCCACCCCGCTCGTGTTCATCCGCCTATTCCCTAAATATTTCCACTGAACACATTCTGGTAGAATCTACTCTTTACTCCATATGATCGCCAACCCCAAACCCCTCGTGACATGGTCATCCGTTTATCCCTAAAACGAATTAGCTTCAATTAATTAATCTAATCTAGTTTTTACGTTACGCTACGATTATGGTTTGGAGGCGTGGGGTGGGGGTGGGGGTGGTGTTGTGTGGGGGTGCAAACATATTAGTGGCCTGAGGACGCCAAATACTTAATTTAATTGTTACCATAGTTTGACACCTAATAGCCGATGTATTCTACGTGCTGGGGTGTCGTTAAACGTTCATTCATTCCAACTACTTAATTTATAACAGGGGTTTCCCCAGGGCCGTAAGGCGTAGCGGCCCGACACACCTTGGTCCGTAAAGTAAGCGCTTTGGCGGCGTGGAAGCGCCTTAAATCAATTGCCGCTACGCCTTGATTTGAAATGCTTTAGAAAAACAATTTTCACAAGTACGAGCGTGGCAGTCGACTACCTCTCGCAAACAACTTGTGTATCAGTATATCAAGCACACCTAATTACTATGACAGGTAAAACACTTCCTAAATACCTAACAATGGACCAATCGTCTGCTCACAACTGGTGTTTAGTAATTTTACCACTTGTACTGGGACTGCTAATCCGTCTGGAAGGCGCTTACGCGTAACGGATTTCCGTGCCGAGCAATCAAGCTTCAAGGCCGATCAAGAAGATGCCCATTGACAGAATCAACTCTACCATTTAACTGAATAAACATAGGTGAAGCACTTTTTAAAAGTACAGTTAAGTTGGCAATCAGTCATTTCTATCCTAACATCCCCTTCCCAAAACTCCCACACTCTGAAAACATCCAAGGCTCGCACTGTCGGTAGCCAAATTAGCCATTGGCTAATTAAAAATTATTTTTAACAAAATGGCTAATAAAATTTGCAAGAGGCTATAATTTTGGCTAAACCATTTTCTATCTTCTGATGTGAACAAACGGTTAAATAATCTATCGGACAGCTCAAACATAATAATAATACCAAATATTCAATTAGCCTAATAGCGATCTCGCGACCGGTAACGAGAAAATCTAGAATACAGCGTAGGCGTTTTGATGTTTGTTTATTTTAATAATCACTGTTATTAATTTTAACGGCATGCATTCGACATGTATGATAGCAATGCATGGGCGGATCCAGGAAATATTTTTAGGGGGGGGACCAAAAAAGAAGGGCACATTGACTCGTCAAAAGGGCACCTTACTACAAGTTTTGATATTTACAATTAATATGAATTCCTACAGTTCTACGTCATAATATACTAGCAATAATGAAGTAAATTGGCGTCACTCGCGTTAGAACCTCAATGGGGCCTCATTGAGACTCAATAACACAGACACATATCTGCAAGCTTGCGCATGTACACGAAAATCTTGATTTCATTTATCTACAATATAATTATTGTTTACTTAAAAAAAAAAAAAATCTACAAACAAAAAGGGCACTTGGACATTTTGAGGGCACTTGAACAATTTTTTTGGGGGGACGCGTCCCCCTGGTCTCTCCCCCCCCCCCCCCCCCCCCCCCCCCCCTTGGATCCGCCCATGCAATGTGACGGTAATTCAATGTCTGGAAGATCTGTAACTTGTTATTTTAACTTTGTCAAGTCTTTGAACCAAAGTAATAAAAACAAACCGACAATGCGTGTCAATTTGAATACACATGCCAGTTCAGGGCCGAAAGACATGTAGGCTATCCCAAGGGCTGAGTTCAGCCAGATCGAGCGAAAACAAAACGTTCGCTACACTGGTTTGTGCGCTTCACGTTAAACCAAATGGACACGACGGACACCAATCAAATAGTTCGCGAACGTTAGGAAGAACGTTCGTTGGCTGAACCGAGGAAAGCTCTCGACGCGAATATACGTCACGCTTCAGAGTCAGCTAACACCTACGTGTCAAGAGGCTTCGTTGCGGACATTGAACAATACGATTACACAGAAGTAAATCTTGATGTAAATTTGTAGAAAAACAATAGTTGTTTGCATCAATGAATACTTAACGGCAGTTTCATTTATTTCCTTTGTTTTTGTTAATTTTGTACCTGTAGTCGAGAGATAGCGATCGCAGGAAATGAACATGCAGTATTTATACAAATTGCAGTTAAACGTACACTGAATTAGTTTACAATAATCATATTTGTTAGATAATGTTAGATATATATTTGTAAGACTGTGAGGTAACATTTAATAAGTTAGCTGGATTTTAAAAAGACAGTAAATTTTAATTTTATTAACTGTTTTTATTTTATTTATTTATTTTTATTTTTTATAAATGGAATATACTGTGGAGTCAGCATTCTTAGCCTAGGTATTTTACAAGCAGAAATCACAACAAGCATTTAACACGACGCTGAAATCAACAGCAACAACATGGCACAAATTATGAAATTGTTGGGGGTGGGGAATTGATGGGTTACTTTAAAAAAAAAAAAAAAGTAAAAAAAAAAAAAAAAGCATGATTAGCTGGATTGAAAGCAAACACTTAACTTTTTTTTTCAAACCACTACCCCGTGTATTTTGGCTTGATTTGTGTTATATTGAAAATGTAAGCGCCTTACAAAAATCCTGGGGAAAGGTCCTAAATACGCCTCTGCATAGATGCTCTGCACTTAATACAGCTATATTGTTTAAGATGGTTTAAGTTGATATCCGAGTTAAGCAACTTTAGTGCTTCCATTGTGTAAGAAGAAGCTTAAGCTGTAAGAAGTGTCGAGAGTTCATCTATTTGTTTTTGTATTTATAAGAAAATAAGCTAAATAATCTTAAGTATTAAACATGTAACTGGTTAAATGTTTAAAAGTCTTATGAGAATGGTGGGCACGTGGAGTGGTGGGTTGAGAGGGTAATTCTATATACACACGCGCAAAAACACACGCACACGCGCACGCTCACGCACACATATTCACGCACGCACACACACACACGCACGCACGCTCACACACAAAGGAAAAAAAGATACATCAACAGCAACAACATTCCATTGGAGTATTTTGCACTTGATTTTGAACATAATAATTATAATAGCTTTGTTGTTTGAATTACATTTTCACTATACTTATGGCTAATCACTTAATTGATATTAGTTGACATCATCATGTTTGATCACTAGTTCAGTCAGTTTGACAGCCAATAGCCGATGTATTTTTCGTGCCTAGGTGTCGAAAATTCAAATTCCAGGCTTATAGCCTTAATATACAATGCTACAATAGGCTATATACGTAGCCCTGTACAGAATCGTTCGGCATATCCACTGCACCAGCTTCAAATTGTTTATGTACGTTGTCAAATGGTTGAGCCAGTTCCGTGTCAATACAGGAAAAACAACATTGGCCAAATATTGGTCTGAACAAAACTTGGCCGGCCTTGTGGTATATCGCTACTAATGGTTTTACCTAAGCATACAGCCATTAGCTGATGTATCAGTTAAACAAAATGATGGGAGGTGAACCGCATTTCATTATTGCAAAACCTAACAGACAAATCAATTTTGATTCCAACAAAATAAAAAGAAGAAAAGGGTCACTCTTTCAATGGATCTACTAGTATATTCGCCCATTGGATGAAAAAGTGTAACGACCCGTATCGCTTCCTACGGCCTTGATCCTAGACATATTGTCCAGGGGCCTAATTCACAAAATTCTCTTGGGCTCTGCTAGACAACAAAGCATCTTCTTTGCAAGTCGTTTAGTATTGCACTGAGAGATTGCAAAGTTGTGAGAGTTTAGTGAATTAGGCCCAAGATAGCTGAGATGTTTGCCCAGGACAGCGTGGATATAAGAACTAAAAGCAAGTTGGACAGAAACGAAGGCGATCGACACACGTAATTAGTTTGTGTTTCCAGACTCTTTGCTTCGACTGAAAATAGAGCTCCGAGGTAGTGTCACCTCACCGACAGTTGGGTCGATTCCTTACAAACAAGCAGTTGACAGTCGACGAGAAGAAACTTGCGTTGGGTACATTATGGAACAGTTAAGAGTAACGCTTATCCCAACAATGAAATCATAACACTCACCAGAAGACAGATAATGTAGTTGTGGTTAGATGACCCGTTATCAATCATCAGTTTACTGATCGAAAAGCGTGAAACATTATCGATTAAATCTCTACTCTAGCCTCTTCATAATGACGGTTGTACCGCTCCCAACGTATGCTCAGAGCCGACAGATTTTTGCCGCAAATCCCATTTGACGAAAATGTGGTCGAGTGATATACAATTTCTCTGTCATCTATAGTGGTTCGGGTCCGATGCTCCATTGACGCCCGAGGCCAGTACCACGTGGAAGCGATAGATCACGGATAAAGCGACTGCTGACTCTTGACAACCAGGACCGAGATGATCGACAATCCGCGTGGCTGCTTCTCAGGCACATTATTAGAGACTGACAGTAATTGTACCCACTTGCCTGGACCGTCTATTTGGTCTTGACACGCAGTATGGTCTGCCTTTGACTTTCCATTGACATGTTGCATGTAAAACAGCAGATGGCACAGAATACAAATATAAAAAAGAGTCATCTGGCGAAATGGGTTTCTGACATCCATGTATCATACTTTAGAACATATTATAAACCTAACACTGATCTGACTGCGGGCCCCTTGGCGACGCGAGCCCTTTGTTTATGCGCAGTTTATGTGTACATATTAGATGATGATCATCATCATGTGGGTGTGGGTGTTTGTGGGTAATTTTGGCATGCTTCCATCAGAGAACTGTTCAAGCACGCCTGTCGTTGGCACAACCTCTGACTTCACCAGAGAGTTCTGTCCAAGGTAGGGACTGATGATTATGATGATATAATTTATGGTATGTTTACGAGGGTTGTCCCAAAAGTATCCGGCCCGACTATGAAAGAGGTGTCACAATGAAATCAAAATGTTACGTGAAGTAGAATCACTGGTACTGATTGGTTGAACTTAACTGATTCAATTGTGTACAGCCTATCAGAGAAATACTTTCAAAGAAAATGGATAAAACTGAGTGTCGTGCAGTAAATATTTGCATTTAAAGAAAATGACGAGGTTATGTCCAAAACATTACCATATAGCAGTGGTGTGCTACTTTCAAACGGGGTACCGAAGGTGATCCACGCTCTAGTCGCCCATGTGAACTGTCCACTACCGAAAACGTTAATACTGTCCTTGACACAGCCATGCAAGACAGCCGAATCACCGTCAGACAGTTAGCCTGTATCCATAACATTAGTAAACCATCGATGGTATGAATTTTTCATGGGCATCTAAACATTAATAAAGTGTCTGGAAGGTGGATGCCAAGAATGTTGAAACCGGTCAGGCTGCACATATCTCGTCAACTTCTAGACAAATACCCACTGACCCAGAAGTAGTTCCTAAGCATATTGTGACTCATGATGTTCAAGTCCGCTCTACTAGGCAAGCAACTCTACTGCCCTTGGTCTAAGACACTAAATCTAAATATTAAGCAGTGTAAACTATTTTTAGCCATTACAGGAATCAGTGACTTTAGTGGGTTGTGTGGGGACGAACACCAGGCAGCAAGAGATCTCATTTTTCTCATATTCCCCTGCCCATAGGCAGGACACAATTGCCAGTCGTGCAACACTAAAAATGTCTTCAACACTCTCCAACAGACTTCCAACTTCTGAGCCTACCGTTGCTTCTTTTCTTCTTCTTCTCTCTCTCTCTCTCTCTCTCTCTCTCTCTCTCTCTCTCTCTCTCTCTCTCTCTCTCTCTCTCTCTCTCTCAATATTCGGAATAACCTAAAAAAACACCATTGTTATAGCATGGAATACTTACAAGTAGCTTGAGCAGGCAGCTTGAGCCAAGGGTTTTGAAAATTACATTTTTGTTCGAAATCGAGGGCTTACCAAATTGTGATATGTAGCTACCAACCGTAAGCAAGACACCTTCAAAATGCATGACTAAGAATTGTTTTAAAACCACTATGCTCGGTGTGAAAAAAAAAATGAAGTGAGCTTAAAGCTTGGCGGACTATATTATGGAATTACGGAATTCACAATAAAATGCATATTAGGCTTAGTTGTTAGATAAGCCAACTATCCAACTTTTTACATGTATGGCTGCGATTCCTGTATTGTTCACAAATCACTCTACCCATTTCCTTTTTATTCCACGTCGTAGCTAAATTGTTCGTGCTTTGCAAATCAAGCATGCTTCTTTAACCCAGTCCTTAATTCACACCTGTTGATGGTGCACCGAGATGGAGTTATTTCCTCTTCGTTAGCTTCAGTTTACTTGAAACTCGTTAACTTTCGGAAACAGAATTTGTACGACATTGTGGGTTTCAGCGTGTTTGGCCGATTTGAGCATTAAATGCTAATTAATACGGTAAAAGTGTTTTTCATTAGATTAGCGAATGTAGTCTTCTGGTAGCGTGTATCGGTTTTATCTTTCCCACTGCTTCCGACACCAGAAAAATATGTAGCAACTGTAGTGGTTACACTGGCGTAGCCTAGATGTTATATTTGAGGGGCGGTGGTGGGGGTGGGGGGGTGGGAGAATCCACCCTGTGTATGTATGATTTTATACAATTTAAAACAAAGGTTTGTTTGGGGGAGCATGGGCCCCCTGCCCTCACCCCCCCCCCCCCCCTTCGCTACACCACTGAGTAGTTATGGTATATTAATATGCTGTGGTGTTACATTTTGCACTAAAAAGGTGAGGTTTATAATATCAGTCCGGCGTGTCTTTCAAATACAGATAATCTAAAAATAAAGGCAAAATACATGCACCAAATCATATCTCGAGCCATGATTTGTCACCGTAGTTATATATTTACCCATGAATATTTAATGCAATTAATTGATAGACTGGCATATTTGTAATTATTACTACAAGAGATGCAATAAAAATCGATTAGGATATTAACAGAACCCCCCCCCCCCAAAAAAAAAAAAAAGAAAAAAAAGAAAAAAAAGAAAAGAAGAAGAAGTGATAATCTAAAGAGAAATCTGTATGAATAAACTATTACTGGTAACGTGGCGTATCAATGTCCTATAAACCGGTCTATGATGACAAGGTCACAACCCTAGAGTTGTCTCTGAGATCAGCAATGGTACTGCATATTTCTCAATAAAAGCTTTCAAGTCGCGCTGTTCAAAGGAAGCCAGAGGGTGTACTTTTAATTTCTGACGTGGCAATTGCTTCCACCACATTATTAGCTCAAGTTTTGTTTGGGGGCACAGAGTTTATTGAACCTTTGGTTCTGAGGCGGATATGGTGAAGAGATTGATTGAAAATGTCCATCGACGGCGATGAAAGGCATAACTCAAACGATCATTGTGAATGGTGCTGAACCAAAGTCAGCTCGGGTTGTGTTTGATGTCTCGTGGTTTGATTCAGTAGTCACGACCACGTGAAATAATAATAATATAAAAACCTAGCTCCTGTCTTTCTATGGCAGCAGTACGGCTAACTATTCTATATAATTAAGCTCAGGTTTAGCCATTTAATTGCGTCTTATGGTGTCTTATCAGAGGCTCATTCAGGGGACCCGTCTTTCCTAAAAAATATTCAATTGCCCCTTCCTTTTTTCCCAATATTTTAATTTGTTTTTCGTTGGAATACCCTTTTGACGAGTTGGTCCATATGTCCTTTTTCCATTACCCCCCCCCCCCCCCCCCCACACACACACACACACCTACACACACACCGCCGCAAAATATTTCCTGCATATGTTGATGTTAGTAGGGTTTTGGTATTCTTGGTATAATCTAGCACTGGATGCTATGAAAATGCAAATGTCGCTAGGTACATTTGTAAAAGGCACACATTTTGATTGCGCGTTTCTCTTTCGTTGTATTTTGGGTTCCCATTCTACAGAGAGTAGATTAACTTTTACTTCTGTAAACTGTTAATACATCGAGTTTTTGAAGGACCGGCATCTGCAACATCCTTGAAGTACCAATGTATCGAACGTCTTTGAGATATCGATATCTTCGAAGAGTCGATAGTTTTAAAATTTGGTGTGTATATACCGTTAAGACGGCAATTGTCTACAATGCATGTTTGTGACAACTGAAATGTTGAAAACCATAAATATTAATAGTAGTAGTAGTAGTAGTAGTAGTAGAAGTAGTAGTTGTAGTAGTAGTAGTAGTAGTAGTGATAGTAGTAGTAGTAGTAGTAGTAGTGATAGTAGTAGTAGTAGTAGTAGTGACAGTAGTAGTAGTAGTAGTAGTGATAGTAGTAGTAGTAGTGATAGTAGTAGTAGTGATAGGAGTAGGTAGTAGTAGTAGTAGTAGTAGTAATAGTAGCGGTGTTGGTAGTTGTAGTTGTAGTAGTGATAGTAGTAGAAGTAGTCGTGGTGACAGTATTAGTAATACTGTTAGTAGTAACAGTAGTCACAGTTGTATGAAGTTAAAGCAGATCTGAATAACTAAATCACTGTTAGTTTGTCATTTAACCCCCCCCCCCCAACAAAACAACAAAAATAAAACAAAACAAAAAAATAACCGCCAAAACAACAACAAACAAACAAAACTAACAAAAAACAACAACAAAACATTTTTTTTTCTTTAATATTTCTCTGTTCCACTTTATAATCAATCCTATTTCAGAAATCAATTAAATAATTTATTATGACAGTTCCTTCCATAAGCAAAGGAGTGTTAAATTTCCATCACATAAGCCTGTATCTCGTTTTTATATTATGTAGTTTTAATTTCAAAATCACGCCACCTTAGTGAGACGTGAAACTATTGTCAGTGATCAATTGTTACTTGTGGTGGTGGAATACCAAATCTCCCCACTGTCAACATATCTATCCAGATTGGGAAAGCATGTACAAATTACAAGGCCGAAATCAAGGCCCTCGAGAAAGCAGAAGAAGTTCTGAAGGATATGCCAGTCACCAACAAGCAAAACGTTGTACTGCTCACAGACACCCTTTTTCTCCTGTAATCTCCCACTGTACAATGAAAGACTCGTCCAACTAACAACATCACTAAATCAACTTGCAGCAAAAATCAACAAGCTCATCGTGTAGTGGATCCCTTCACATTGTAATGTGCCAGGCAATGAAAAGGCAGACCAACTGGCCAAGGATGGTTCCAATGGACAACAAGACCAAACACCATCCTCATACAAAGAAATTCAAACAATAATTAAACACTCACTCAAGTAAAAATGGCAAAGCGAACACCCAAACATCAATCCAACAGACCCCATCAACAACCTCAGTCGAGGGGAACAAATTACAATCTTCAGACTGCGCACATAACACTGTAGACTGCGGTCCCACCTTGCCAGGATTAAACATGTCCCCTCTCCAATCTGTCCCTGTGAACAAGCCGCAAAAACGGTTGAACACATCCTACAATACTGCCAACAACACAGCCAACTCAGAGATGCTCACTGGCCAACACCGACAAACACAGAAGAAAAACGTTATGGAGACCAGGAATCCCTCCGTGTCACTGTGAGATTCATCCTGGCAGCAAACATCTCCATGTGATATCATTACAAGAAGGAACGACAAGAAGAAGAAGAATTGTTACTTGTTTTTCCTTAGCCGTCAGATATCAAATAAAAATCTAGCCTTGTTTGCTTAATCGGCTTTCCCCACCAAATCATATACGTCAAGACTTTCTAATAATTACATCCACCTTGAACTCTAAACATTCTAAGAGTTTGTGTGATTTTCATCTATATAGTTAATAAGTCCCATTGTGCATAAGCGTACGGGGCTCCCATTTGTGTGTGTGTGTGTGTGTGTGGGGGGGGGGGGGGGGTTGGTGGTGGTGGTGGCTGATTTTCGCCCGAATTAAAATGCCCCAATCTGGATTACAACGTTTATTCATATTAGCATTACCGCCAAACCGCTGTATAGGGTTGCAAACGAATCGCCACGCATTTTTACATGAATTACAACTAATACTGTGGGTAGAATAATGAAAATACATGGTGAAAAGTGTTCAGGCCAGCTCATTTTGCCTGAATTTCCCCTTTTTTTTAATTTTGCCCGAATTTGCGGATTTTTTCCAGGGAGGGGCAGTCTCGTACGCTTAATTCATTGTGTTCAGCGATGCTAACGTTCGCTATTTGACTAGTCCCCATTGTGGTCATTAGATTTTACGTGTAGCACATAAAGCAGTTTAGCGAACGTCCTTCTGCTTCATCAACCGGCCTCGGTGGCGTCATGGCAGGCCATCGGTCTACAGGCTGGTAGGTACTGGGTTCGGATCCCAGTCGAGGCATGGGATTTTTAATCCAGATACCGACTCCAAACCCTGAGTGAGTGCTCCACAAGGCTCAATGGGTAGGTGTAAACCACTTGCACCGATCAGTGATCCATAACTGGTTCAACAAAGGCCATGGTTTGTGCTATCCTGCCTGTGGGAAGCGCAAATAAAAGATCCCTTGCTGCCTGTCGTAAAAAGAGTAGCCTATGTGGCGACAGCGGGTTTCCTCTAAAAACAGTGTCAGAATGACCATATGTTTGACGTCCAATAGCCGATGATAAGATAAAAAATCAATGTGCTCTAGTGGCGTCGTTAAATAAAACAAACTTTACTTTACTTTTCTGCTTCATCAGGCTGAACTCAACACAGATGTAACACACAATTAAAATTAACACAAATTATGTCTTGATAATTTTTTAATTCTTCAATGATTTTTAATATATTGCCCCCCCCCAAAAAAAAAAAAAGAAGGGGGGGGGGGGTGAAAAAGAAGAAAAAAAAGGTGAGGAATTGTCTTCATTTGGTCCATAATTTTACTTGTATTTTAATTATATCTTTAAAAAATACAAACGTAAGCAGGAATGTCAGGGCAACCATTTTTAAGTTAGTCTGGTAAACAAGTGTATGATGATCAATACTACTACCTTATGTTCGAGCGATTCGATTAAGCACGCCAAGAGACTCCACAATCCAAGCCATTAGCTGCTTATTATTTCTTTTAAAGTTCTTTTCAGAGACATGGACATCCGTTCAGCCATAATTGGAAGCTTAGAAGACACTCCTGTAGATATAATGACTCCCTAACACGACTCGTAGAAGAACAATGAATCTGACATGGCAACCTTCCCCCCCCCCCCCCCCCCCCCCCCCCCCCCCCCCCCCCCACCACACACACACGGCGCTAATTTGTTGGGTTCTTAATTACATTTTGTGTCGGCAACAGAAAGAATAATGGAGGAAATTCCGATATGTCGGGCTAAAAACAACCGTCATTATGTTGAAATAAATTCCAATATGTTCAATAGTTAGCCGTGATTTCGATGTAAATGTGCACCAGGAGCGAGTCTTAAAGATGCGTATTGGCTAGATTTATTTACGAATACCGTAAATCCTTTAATAGAGGCTTGTCTGGAATAGATGTCTGCCTCGATTAGAGACCGGGGTCCCCGAGTGTTGCTAAATAAATAGAGGCCAGCCTTGAATTATTGACGCCTGTCTTACACAAAGGCCTGGGCTGAGTTCACCAAGGCCGAGCAGAACAATGTTTGTTTTTCTTTTCTTTTTTTAAAAGTACTGGTACCGTATGTTAGTAAAGGTTTGCACGAAGAAAGAAAAGAAAAAAAGAAAATAAATAAAAGAAAAATAAATCAATAAAAACAATAGAATCTTGCCTGGAATAAAGGCCGGGTCTCATTTCATTTCATTTCAACTTATTTTCGTGTTTATATCCAATTAACGTTCAAGTACGCTGTCCTGTGCACACACACGCACACACACACACACACACACACACACACACACACACACACACACACACTTTGAGGCTATTTGGTTGTCTGTCCAGGACAGTGGGTTAGTTGTTTAATTGTTGGTTGTTAGTGAGAGAGAGAAGAGGGTGTAATGGCCTTATACCTAACTCATTGAGTCGTTAAAACTCGCCCTGGGTGGGGACCAGTAACGGGCTGCGAACCCTGTACCTACCAGCCTTAAGTCCGATAGCTTAACCACGACACCACCAAGGCCGGTGCCGGATCTCAAAGCCCAGGCTTCTATTTAAAGATTTACTGGGTATCAGTTCGAATTACTGGCCTTGAAATAGTACCGGTTATGCCAACGGGGATAAGGCTGGCTGATACTTGAAACTATTTCACATTGTGCCCCTTGGGGATCCGTCCCTTTTAGTCACCACGCTGGATTGTGCGCAAGGCCAATCCCTTTTCGAGTGTTTCCTCCAGGGATAAAGGTTAAATTAATGTAAGATTGAATTATATTGATATTTAGAAAACCCGTTCTAAAAAGTTAAAAGTTAAAGTTTCTTTTGTTTAACGACACCAATAGAGCACATTGATTAATTAATCAGTGGCTATCGGATGTCAAACATTTAGTAAAAGTAAAGTTTGTTTTGTTTAACGATACCACTAGATCACATTGATTAATTAATCATTGGCTATTGGATGTCAAACATTTGGTAATTATGACTCGTAGTCATCAAAGGAAACCCGCTACATTTGTTCATCTTTTACCAGTTTACCTCAGGCGAGCGCTCAAGCAAGTGAGTTAACTCCCGCCCTGTCCTTTCTAAAGTAGCGTCAAGTAAATTGTGAAAGATAATAGCTCTAAATAAATCTTTTTGGATGACACATAAACAAAATTCCTTTTATTTCCCCTTATTCATTTTAAAATATAAAACGTTTTCCCCATAACTGATACCCTTCTGCCCTGCACCAAGCCATTGGCCGTTCCCTCCTCCCTTTCTCCATCCCTCGCTCGCCCATCCATTAATTCACTCTCACAAAGGAAAATATAATAACCAGTCATTATGGCTCTCGTCTGTCGTCGGTAGAGCCAATAAACTGTCTTCTAATCTACGACGAGCATGTAGATAACGACGACGAGAAGATCTTTAATTAATTAGGATGGGTTATAACAGCAAGTTTTAGATACTAAAGCTTGGCATACACTGGCAGGAAGGAAATGTTTTGGGATTTTTTTAACGACGCATTTTATTTACGGTTATATGGCGTCACACAGATATCGAGAGAGGAAACCAGCTGTCGCCACTGCATGGGCTACTCTTTTCGATTAGCAGCATGGGATCTTTTATATGCACCATCCCACAGACAGGATAGTACATATCACGGCCTTTGTTACACCAGTTGTGGAACGAGAAATAGCCCAATATGTCCACCGACAGGGAGGGAATTTCGACTGAGTTTGGACCACCTGTGTTTGAAAGAATCAAAATAGTCTTATGTTATCATAATAATTGAATAATATACGAGAACGTTACAAACAATCAAATGATTGATTTGTGAAGGCTTAAACTTTAACAACAACAACAACAACAACGACAACACCACCATCACCAACAACGACATTCGATTATATAGACTGGGTCAAACAAATACGTTCTAGTCATCATATATTTCCTGTACATGGAAACGTCAGAAGAAGCTTTTCTATTATAGGAGAAAACAAAAGAAAAGCAGAAGAAAGATAGAAAGAACAATTAGGGGAACTTTTGTAGTTAGAGGGGATTGTAGGAGTTACCCAGTTACCCACCTACAAAACGAATGACAAAGTTTCCTTACAGTTTCAAAAGTGCGTTATTATTATTATTATTATTACTATTTAAATTTAAATTATTATTTTTTAATTTGATTGGCGAAGACCATATATTACTGTGTCCTTTTTGTTTGTTTGTTTTACTGCACCACTCTTAATTATTTTAGGCCTTGTTCAGCCCCGTATTTACTGAAAGAAGGGAGGAAAGGAAGGACATTTTTTATTTAACGACGCACTCAACACATTTATATGGCGTCAAACATATGGTGAAGGACCTCACAGATAATGAGAGAGGAAACCCGCTGTCGGCACTTCATGGGCTATTTTCGATTAGCTACAAAGGATATTTTATATGCACCACCCCACAGACAGGATAGTACATACCACGGCCTTTGTTACACCAGTTGTTGTTCCACTGGCTGGAACGAAAAATAGCTCAATGGGGCTACCGATGGGGATCGATCCTAAACCGACCGCTCATCAAGCGAGCGCTTTACCACTAGGCTACGTCCCGCCCACTTACTGACGGAGACCGACGGTCGGAGAGGTCGGTAAGATCTGATTCCAGCAGACTGACACCAACAACAGTTGAACATTTCTTTACGAGCAATCACAAATTAACATGTATTTATCTCAATACTATCAAGGATGCAACGTCTTCGTTTGGAACTGAAATCGCGCCACGTGCTATCAGTGACGTCCACTCTCAGTTGAATGCCCACACTCGGTTGGAACTGAAATCGCGCCACGTGCTATCAGTGACGCCCACTCTCAGTTGAATGCCCACACTCGCTTGGAACTGAAATAGCGCCACGTGCTATCAGTGACGTCCACTCTCAGTTGAATGCCCACACTCGCTTGGAACTGAAATCGCGCCACGTGCTATCAGTGACGTCCACTCTCAGTTGAATGCCCACACTCGGTTGATGCCCATAAATAAATATAGTGTAGTAAAATATAATTATTGTGTTTTGAAATATAGCTAGGTTTGTTGTTGTGTTGTTGTGTTTTGTTTGTTTGTTTGTTGTTGTTGTTTTTTGTGGGGTGTGTGTGTGTGTGTGCTAATATTATGTACTGTGAATTAACATTTAAGAGATTAATAGACATCCAACTAACAATTTACTTTTTGTTATTTCAGTTAACTTCGACCATTTCCAAATATTAAGGGCAATCGGAAAAGGAAGTTTTGGAAAGGTAAGTGTTAATTTGTTCTTTCTTTCCTTCCTACATACCGACATACCTACACACAGAAACACACACACACACACACACACACACACACACACACACACACACATATATACTGAACAAAAAAAGAAACTTCCGATTTGTACATATAGTATTTGTTGTGTTAAAGAATTCATTATGTAATGAAATTATATATGTAGTATTAGCCTTGAGCTGTATTATCAGGATTCATTAATTTTATCGATTATTTTTGCACTGTTAATCGTCGACAACGTGAAATTCAATTTGCACGTGCATGCATGGTTCGACATGTCCCGTGTAGTATTCGGTCAATTTGTTTTACTTGTCTTACTGACATTGTTGTCAAGTGAACGAAACCGCTTAAAAATTTGTGGAAAAAAAATTAACGTTTTTACATTGTAGCATTTTTAGTATGCCAAGAATACCCAATAATTTACACGAACGGGCGATTGGCATGCTTGATGCAGGCATGTCGACAGAAGACGTTGCAAGGCATGTTGGGAGTTCTAGTCGAGCGATTCGAAATCTTCGCGTAAGATTTCGAACGACAGGAAGCACCAACGACTTGCCACGTCGTGGACGTCCGCGTGTTACAACGCGTGGTCAAGACCGCTATATCATGAACACGCATTTGCGCAATCGATTCCAAACTGCCACTGCTACTGCTGCTAAAACACCTGGGCTTCATAATAACCGAATCAGTGGGCAAACTGTTCGTAATCGTCTGCGGGAGAACGGTTTACATGCACGACGTCCTTACGTCGAATGCGTTTTAATGCAACGTCATCGTCTAAATCGTCTTAATTGGGCACGTGTACACACTCGTTGGATACGGCGACGCTGGAATACCGTTCTTTTTTCGGATGAATCCAGATTTTCTTTACAACGTGGTTATGGCAGGGTGCGCGTCTACCGTAGGAGAAATGAACGCTATGCTGACTGTTGTGTTCTTGAACGAGATCGTTTCGGGGGTGGGGCTTCTGTCATGGTCTGGGCAGCCATTGCCCATGGTTATCGTTCACCACTAGTCGTCATTGATGGCAATTTAGATGCTCAACGTTACCGCGATGACATTCTCGCTCATCACGTCATTCCTCTGTTCCATAACAACGCCAACATCTCGATTTTTCAACATGATAATGCCACCTCTCATACAGCTAGAGACACTGTAAATTTTCTTAGGACAAATAACATTGATTTCATTGACGACTGGCCCGCTAAAAGTCCTGATCTCAACCCCATCGAGCATGTCTGGGATAGTCTGGACAGACGATTGAGGCGTCGTCCCAACCTACCCTCTAACGTCAACGAACTTCGTCAAGCGCTCATTCAGGAATGGAACAATATTCCACAGGCAGAAATCAACACTTTAGTCAATTCTATGCGCCTGCGATGCACTGCAGTGGTCAATTCAAGAGGTGGTCATACCCGTTATTAAGTGGATTTTTTTTTTTTTTTAACCCCTACCACACTTGGTCAAAATTTCTCCCAGTTTCTGTTAACCTATGCCCATGATTTTTGCACCAAACGATGCATCATGGAACACTCTTTAAACGCATATATAACAATTATTCCCCCGGTTTGTTTTCATCAAGTTATGTTCAAGCAAAGTTAGCGGAAGTTTCTTATTTTGTTCAGTATATATATACACACACGCAGTATTACTATTATTCACATAACACATCCCTTCATGCATTTTTCTACCTCATCCAACCATGTAAGCAATCACTTGTCTATAACATACCTACCTTTCTACATAACTACTTACGGGCCTACTTACCTGTCTACTTACCCACTTTCCTACCTTCCAACCTATTTACGTACGAGCGTACCTACCTACCTATTTACCTGCCTACCTATTAACATAATTCTCCACTGGTTAGCGACTAACTACATAAATATGTATGCATTATACACCTGCCTGCCTAGAAACGTACACAAATACGTGCCTACTTGCTTGTCTACTAACACAATACACAACTAACAACCTATCTACTAACCCATACATCAGGAGTGGGAATTCTCCTCGGATCAGCTGTTTTCCTCTCATGGAACATTGCGTTTCCTCGCATTTTAATAATCCTTTCCTCCAAAATGTTTCAGATGGCACATATTTTAACCTAGGATTTCAAGAATTTCCGGAACCCCTCTAGATTTCCTCTTTTTTACAGTTCGCCTATCTATAATATACAATACACAATGTCTTTTTATGTTTACTTTCGTTTTGATCGCTTCTCTTTTGCTTTGTACTGATGACTGTCTTCTTTGTACTTGCCCAATGCCGCACCTTGCAAGGATTTTTTTGCCCTCTGGTCCAATATACACTACCATACACACCTCGTGCTAAATATTGCGCATAAAGATGAATTCCGTAAATAAAACTGCAATAGGCGCCGACATCTTTGTTACTTAACATGGACGTGACTATCTACACAATGGTCGTAATTTAGGGAGAAAGCCCCATTTACTCGTCCCCGTGCTACATCTAATGACATAGTGTAATACTAATGGATGTGTATTAAACTCCCTTATGTTATGTTTACTCACATCAAAGAATATGAAGTTGAACTATTCAAATATTTGTTTGCAACATTCGATCACTTCTGTATTTTTTCTCATTCTCTCTGGATTTCTTTCTGGCGGTTGTTTCTATCGCTCATGTGGTTTTCAGTATCTAATAAATTTCACCATAATTCGAGTCTGTTCGATTTATTTGAATGACTTGAATTTAAATAGTATATTCTTACTACATGTTAAACAGTTTCAGTTGATTTTACATCTGCACTGTTGATGGAGACAAGGTGCCTAATTCACAAAGCTCGCGTAGGCTCGATTAAGCAATATGACATCGTCTTTAAAAGTCGTTTTGCATTGCACTGCAAAATCGCAGTTGCGAAAGTTAATGAATTAGGCCTTAACCCTTCTTGGATTAAAAAAACAAACACCCCCCGAAAAAAACCACCCAACAACAAACAAACCCCAAAACAAACCCAAACAACAACAAAACAAACAAACAACAACAACAAACAACAAACAAACAACCGGAATGGTAGCTTCTTTTTATCTTACTTTCATTTATCTGCAGTAAATAGTATATATTGCAAGACACACATGCTGATACCCATTTAACTACTCTAACATTATGCCCCCTCCCCTCCCGCTATCAATTTGTGTCATTACTAACCTGGCACTGTTAAACTGACCGTTTTATTCTACCTTAATGTAATTTTGACAGTGATTATGGAGTTAAGGCAAAAAATCGAATTACACTTTTTGTGGGAGCACTCAGTTTGAATATATATAATCTCATTGATTTGCTTAATGACAAATATTCTTCATTGATAATAGGTTAGTATGAGAAACTGCCTTCTCGCATGTGTAAGCCTTTTCGTTTGAACTGTCAGCGTGTGTTTGTGCGTGCCATTTGATCTTGAATGGTATGAGGCATCGCATTGCTTTAATGCATCTCGTATTCCCCAAGGGCTGTTCCATAATTGATACTGGAGGAGGGAAGAGGCATTATTTTTAACATAATGTAATTATGCACACAATATGTTTGAATTTCAAGCTCATCATGCATAACCGCTCATTTTGTTTTTCATTTTAACTTATTTTCGCGCTTATATCCAATTAAGGTTCAAGCACGCTATCCTGGGTACACACCTCAGCTATCCGGGCTGTCTGTCCAGGACAGTGAGTTAGTTGTTAGTTGATTAGTGGTTAGTAAGAGAGAAGAGGGTGTAGTGGCCTTACACCTACCCATTGAACCCGTAAGAACTCACTCTGGGTTGGAGCCCGTACCGGGCTGCGAACCCTGTACCTACCAGCCTGTAGTCCGACGGCTTAACCACTGCACCACCGAGGTCGGTATAACCGCTCAGGCTTTCTGCCAAAAAATAATTTGAGGGTACGTAAAAAAACAAAAACGCACCATAAGTGATCCAGTTAAGTGGTTATGGTTTGGAAATGTTTTGAAACTGAACACTTTATTCCATGCATTTTGACAATTTTTAAACAACACTTCTCTTACTATAACCTATCTGAAAATTCTTAAAACATATCCATTAAATTCCAAGATTTTAGGATATACAATTTTACTCACCGTACTCTCTGGCAGAAAACTTTCTTCTATCCCATACTGACATACAGACAACAACAGAGCAATAAAAACAAAAACAAATGTGAAACCAAAAGGTATTTGTAGACTTCAGAAATTCACGTTAATATATACATGCAAAGTATTTTAATTTGGAAACGTTTGTCACATTGAACAGCCAGAACAACAAAAACAATTGGCATACACGGCAGTTCAAAAGCAATGCTGCAGACATATAATAATAACAATAATAATTATTTCTGAAATAGCCCCACTTTTCGCCAACTCTTCACTGTCACGACACACTGTCACGAACGTTTAATGGCATACATTGAAATCGATAGTGGACAAAGGAAAGGAAAGAAATGTTGGTTTATAAACTTCTGGAACACTAGCCGCTGCTTTGTGGGGCAAGGAAAGGAATATTAGTTCAAGAACACATCGGCACACCATTAACAATAGCTATTTGGCAATGGCAATATGGCTATTTTTAATCTTGGTCGAGATATTAAGAAAATGATTGGTCTAGATGTTGAGAGAGGAGATCACCTGCCGCCAGATAGGCTACCTCTACTAAATATCAGCAAGGAAATTTGGAAACGTTTGTCACATTGAACAGCCAGAACCTCCAATGTGAATAACAACAAAACAATTGGCATACACGGCAGTTCAAAAGCAATGCTGCAGACCCATCAGGCATGTAATAATAACAATAATAATAGAGAGACAGGAAATCACCTGCCGCCAGATAGACTACACCTACTAAATATCAGCAAGAAAATTTGGAAACGTTTGTCACATTGAACAGCCAGAACATCCAATGTGAATGTGTCAAGAAATTTATTATTTGGACTTTCCCCGAAGCTGGGGCCTAATTCACAAAGGTCTCTTAGGCTCTGCTAGACAACAAAGCATCCTCTTTGTAAGTGTTTTAGCATTGCACTGCCAGATCGCAAATTTGCGAGAATTTAGTGAATTAGGTCCCTGGGCAGCAAGTACCTTTGATATATATGCCAGTTTTTGGAGCAATGTCCTTTAGAACAGAGTATACCATGGTCATTGACAATCTTTGCCATGTGCAAAATCAACGCGATCTGTAAATCACTCTCCTGAAATGGTGCTTTGCGAGCAATCTCATGAAGTGTCAAATAAAATGTATCAAACATTTTAACTGCAAGACGACCAATTTGCCGCTCTCCTAAATCTGTCCAGGCGAATGTGGAGGGGTGCGGAAGTGATCACTCGCCTTTCCTGGCGAAGACTGTGCTAACATACCGATATACAGTATCATTATATCCGTGAAGCATTGGTTGAAGGGGTGGGACGTTTCGCTTGATGCGCGGTCGGTCCAGGATCGATCCCCGTCGGTGGACCCATTGGGCTATTTCTCCTTGCAGGCAGTGCTCCACAGCTGGTGTAACAAAGGCCGTGGTATGTACTATCCTGTCTGTGGGATGGTGATTATAAAAGATCCCTTGCTGCTAATCAAAAACAGTAGCCCATGAAGTGGCGACAGCGGGTTTCCTCTCTCAATATATGTGTGGTCCTTATAACCGTAAATAAAATGTGTTGAGTGCGTCGTTAAATAAAACATCTCCTTCCTTCATTGGTTGAAAATAGACAAAACGTCAACTCGATCCCTAGTCAGACGCTCTACCACTTAACGAAATCGTATACATGCTTTGAAAATTATCAAATTATCAATTTATTATTATTAGACACACAGAAAATAATATACAGTAACACAACATTCTTCAGAGACCTAATACACCAAAGTTACAGCTCAATTTGATTCTGTAGATACTTGACGTCACAGTCGCGCGTGAGATCTCCATAAGACATATTTGCAGTACCAGCCGTCTGGTGAATCTTATGAATAATAAACGACAGTATTATGTTGGTCAGTTTGAAATAGATTTTATTAATGTTAAGCGATTTGGAATTTGCCAACAGACAAAATAATTTGACATACAGCCAAACTAAATGAGGTTTGTGTCCTTGAACCTTAAAGGGATATAACTGTGAAATTATGAGAATGCTTTGTATCGCAATATATCACGATATGGGTTCCCAGTATCAAGGAAGGAAATGTTTTATTTAACGACGCACTCAACACATTTTATTTACGGTTATATGGCGTCAGACATTTGGTTAAGGACCACACACATATTAAGAGAGGAAACCCGCTGTCACCACTTCATGGGCTACTCTTTTTTGATTAGCAGCAAGGGATCTTTTATATGCACCATCCCACAGACAGGATAGTACATACCACGGCCTTTCCCAGTATCAGGTGGTACGTATCGTAATATATTAGTTACATCAACGTCAACTAATTTCAAGGAAGGCTTCTAACAATTTAGTATTTAAAACATGAAGTACATGGATCACTTCAGTCTACTAAAGCTTATTTAGTAATGCCAGGCCCTTTCTGTTTAAGTGAACAAAATTAAGAAAAAGCAGTGGAATCTAAGAGATCGGAGTTTCCGATTTACAACGAATTTGAAATACGGAAATTACCGAGTGTCTGTGTATAGTAAAAAGTTTGTTTTGTTTAACGACACCACTAGAGCACATTGGTTAATTAATCATCGGCTATTGGATGTCAAACATTTGGTAATTCTGACTCGTAGTCAACAGAGGAAACCCTCTACACGTTTCCTAATGCACATTCCCACAGACAGGAAATCACATATCACGGCCTTTGACCAGTTGTGGTGCACTTGTTGAAACGAGAAAAAAAAAAACCCAATCAGTTGAACGGGTCCACTGAGGTTTTTCGATCCTGCGACGCAAGCTAAATCCTACCCCCTCTGTATAGGTGGGGTACACGGTATCATAATAATTATTTATCCTTTGAATAATAATATGTCGGTATAGCAATAATACCGTGAATCCGGAGAAAATACATCTGTATAGTATGGAGACCGTGTATAGCAACTGAATCTAGTGGTTACGTAAATAATGATATGATTACTAGATATAGTGCAGCAGATATGTGACAAAATTGTGCCTTTTATGATAAAAGCATGCAACTTTGCATGATGCTAGGACATACCCTGGAGACAAAAATTAGATATAAGGACATTGCAGATTTGTCCTCTGGGAGCCATGACTAACGCAAGATCCAATGCGAGTGTCTGAATTTACCATATTTTGTGTCCTTTTTAGAACTAATTACACTGATTTATACATATGTCCATTGTACATGATGTAGAGGTGATATTTTATACAAATTTCAGGGACAGTTCCGGAATATAAGCTAAACGACGTTATTTTTTTCCCACTCATACATATGTGTGCAATCATTCATGGTCAGTGTGTCCACCAAACTGGTAGAGAGCAGTGCACTTAAAACAGCCGCCAGTAGTTGGGGTGTATAGTGGGTGGTTACAAGTGCCTCTTAACAATGCTGACTGGCCTCGGTGGCGTCGTGGTTAGGCCATCGGTCTACAGGCTGGTAGGTACTGGGTTCGGATCCCAGTCGAGGCATGGGATTTGTAATCCAGGTACCTACTCCAAACCCTGAGTGAGTGCTCTGCAAGGCTCAATGGGTAGGTGTAAACCACTTGCACCGACCAGTGATCCATAACTGGTTCAACAAAGGCCATGGTTAGTGTTATCCTGCCTGTGGGAAATGCAAATAAAAGATCCCTTGCTGCTAATCAGAAAGAGTAGCCCATGTAGTGGCGACAGCGGATTTCCTCTCAAGATCTGAGTGGTCCTTAACCATATGTCTGACGCCATATAACCGTAAATAAAATGTGTTGAGTACATCGTTAATAAAGCATTTCTTTCTTTCTTTTTTAACAATGCCAGAAGTAACTACTGAACACTCCCCGAAGAGGTCACACTAGGCCAACATCTAAAAGCTGATGAGGAATGGCAACCTTGAAACACTCAGAGTGCGCTCCACATCCTTTTCTACAACCATATCTAATGAGTTCTCTACATGCATTGGTAGCCCTAGGCAAGGTTGTGTTACCTTGATGCCATCCTTATTCATTTGGTGGTGGGAGTTCTGGTGCACAAACTAGCATCTGACCCCAACAGCGTGATGGCTGGTACATTGTCCTTTTCACATACTGTAGAAGGGTTGCCTTTGTAGGGGGTATTTGATCGAGTACTCTTTTTGGGAGGGTCGAAAAGCACAGGTGGCGCTTGGTGTTGTTCTTAAGGCACCAGCAACTAGTGTGACTTCATTTGCTACTTTCCAGATGGCCCAACTTCCATCATTGCTCTTACTACCGAATGAAGACAGTAAAGCCATGGAACATGGGCAATGAGATATCTCATGGACAGCCAGGTATCGAAAATGTCCAGTACCAAAAGCCACCCAGAGTTCAGAGATATTGAACAGTTGCTATGGTGCCAAGACGCCAGTGTGTTCCTCACTGACAGCATCAGCTACATGAAGCAATATCCGTGTGTCTGCCTCCTCTTGGGTATATCGGGCTATACTGGCGACATCTCTTGGCTGTTTGCATAGGACATTTTGAAGATGTGTGCCAGGGCTAGAGCTGGGTGTGCAGGACGTTTCACCAAATTATGTATAAAACATAGTAGAAACTGAGATATTTTCAAAAATAATATCAATTATGACATAAGAATAATTTCGCCATATTAAAATAAAATTAGCCATGTCCAAATGACCTGACACTCTGTTTCCAACGGAACTGATTTCTTGGTAAGGTAGGAAAACAGTTTAGTCTTAGTAATCCATGCCAAGTTCCAGGAATTTTACTCAATGGCTCCATGTGCCTTTTTCTCTCATGTTTCAAGTGCTTGAATTCAGACTAGTTAGGTTGTAAACATCCCAGATGACATCATTCCTTATAGCCCATTGTAATTGTGATACCAGATATGTGAGGAAGATCTGACCTGCATATTCATGGAAATTTCTGGTTTCAGCATGCTATTTACAGCTTCACCATCAAGGATGCCTACCTCAACAGGAGGTCTGTTAATATTGCAATCTGATGTAATAAGCTCCTCTAGGCAGTACACAAGGGGTCAGACTCAGTTTCCCTATATGTGGCAGTGATGATGGCCAGGCTTGATTCTCATGCTAAAATAACTCATCCAAGTTGCCAACCTTTACCTGACAAGTCTGGGAAACTGAGCAGACATTTGCGGTTGTACTTTGGATTTATTTCGAACTGGAGGATGTTTGAAGAGCGGCAGAAATTCTCTATTGGTTCTTGGATAGATTTTGTCTCTAAAATATGCTCTTCTTTCACAAATATTCCATACTGATCCTGTCCTAACGTCTCAAATCTGTGCATGGTATAAACAATAGCATGGTCTGCAATGTATCGGTCGTCTACTTTCTGTAGATTATCACTACCTTCACAAAATGGATCCCTTCTATGGTATTTGTCAGTGACTTGACATCTCAAAGAAATGATTTCTGTGTTTGTTTGGTCTGTTCATGATGTACCGAATTTGCTGCCTTCTTCTGACTCATCTCCATGGATGACTCAACTATTAGTCGAGTTATCTCTAGTCCACACACCATCCAGCACCTAAGAACTGTCGCATTCTCTGTCAGGCTTATAGCTCCACCATCACCTTTCACAGCAGCGTTATGTTGGGTCTAATCAATGGTAATAGCAGGGACAAGTCTTCTTGACCATCAACCTGCTTTCTAAAATTCGGAATATAAAAGAAGATGATATTCTTTAAGTGTTACCAAATCTCTCAAATGGATTGGAATCCATCTGGCATAATGTGTGTGATGTAAGGCAAAGAAAAATGGGACAATGTTGGTCAATGTATCAATGTACAAAAGAAACTTTGTCATCTGGATTGCAGGAACAAAGATCAAGACTTTCACTTCCAGCTGAGGACCATGAACCAAAACTAAAACTGGGGACTTGCTTTAGCTCTGATACTTCACTGCTCTGACTGACATCAGATGCTTTGCTTCTACAAGTCTGAGGCTGCACCATGTAGGAGTATGTGCAGGCTACAAGCTGTAACTTGATGAGCTTTATGAGTGTGTGTTACATTTGTAGCTTTTAAGAAAGAATCTGCTATAACTGCCTGTACAAGGGCATCTGTCCATCCACTGCCATCAGATCCCTTACCACCTTAAGGGCTGTCATATCAATATGAAGAGCACCAAAGAACACAATAAAGTTGTCTTCATCGCGAGTTGCTGACCGGGACCACGAATTCGTTTATCAGTGGCATACAAAGGTTGATCCAGGGTACCCTAATCAGGATTTAAGATATATGCATGGAAAAATTGTAAGAAAAGTTAGGTTTTTTGTTTAACGTCACCACTAGAGGGCATTGATAGGCTATTGGATGTAGAACATTTGGTAATTCTGTTAAATAGTCATTGAGAGGACACCTGTTACATTTTTCAGTTAGTAGCAAATGATCTTTTTAATATACAAGTCGTGGCGCACTGGATGGAATGAGAAATAGACCAATGGACTCACCGACAGGTATTCATTCGGAAACAGTGTAAGAAGGTGCAAAATTACGACACAGTTATGACTCTTTTTTATTAGTACTGTACTGTACGTCCTGTACTACTTATAAAACAACAAATCATATATATTATGTATGAAAGCAATTAAAAAATAATAATTTGTTCTCTATTTGAGTTCGGTGATACTATAAATTCATAATTAAAATTCAGAAATGATTAATTAAGGAACAAATAATATAGTAAATGGGGAGAAACGCTACTCTTTCCCATAGACAATTCTCTCTCATTCAGGATATGCTCTGGGATGTTTAATAAACTACACCTCTATATGTGGAATGGATATACCTATAAAACAGTTTAATATGAACCTTGTAAATACTTGCACTATAATTATGTAAGCTATTTATTGGCAAAGAACATATAGACACCATAGTATCTTAATTATAATAATTCTGTTTGGCTCATACTCTAGATTTGTCCTTGGAATCAGCACCCCTACATGATGTGAAAAGGCATATCTATAAATCAACGTAATTAATTGTGTAAAGAACAAAAAGTAAGCTAAATTCAAACCCCTGCATCAAGTTGTGTTGTGACCATGGTGGCCATTTTTAAAAATGGCCACCATGGCAACTACAGGAAAAATCTGCAATGTCCCTATATCTAGAAATAACTATTTTGGTATGTTCTTACTTCATGCCAAGTTTCATGCTTTTATCATCAAAGGCACAATTCTTCTATAATTTTCACCAATCTGCTGCACTAATAGGGGGCGGGACGTAGCCCAGTGATAAAGCGCCCGTCTGATGCGCGGACGGTCTAGGATCGATCCCCGTCGGTGGGCCCATTGGGCTATTTCTCTTTTCAACCAAAAAAAGTAAAGTTTGTTTTATTTAACGACGCCACTAGAGCACATTGATTTTTATTTTATCATCGGCTATTGGACGTCAAACATATGGTAATTCTGACACTGTTTTTAGAGGAAACCCGCTGTCGCCACATAGGCTACTCTTTTACGACAGGCAACAAGGGATCTTTTATTTGCGCTTCCCACAGGCAGGATAGCACAAACCATAGCCTTTGTTGAACCAGTTATGGATCACTGGTCGGTGCAAGTGGTTGACACCTACCCATTGAGCCTTGCGGAGCACGAACTCAGGGTTTGGTATCTGGATTAAAAATCCCATGCCTCGACTGGGATCCGAACCCAGTACCTACCAGCCTGTAGACCGATGGCCTAACCACGATGCCACCGAGGCCGGTCCGATGATGAATAAGTCATTGTGCTCTAGTGGGGTCGTTAAACAAAACAAACCTTTTGATTACTAGATTGGGTCATACGCCTACATGATAAACCCAACGTATTGATAATTTTTTTAAACAAACACAGCCTCTTGGGCCATTTCGCTTCTTGTGTTGCAGATCACTGATCGCATCTGCCATGTTTGATACCAACAAGGTACTTATTGACAATGTGCAGGTCTGCGTTCAGTCAGACAGAGCTGTAAAACGTTCGCTAGACTGATTCATGCGCTTCACGTTAGACCGAATGACTACATCAGGACCGGGCGGGACGTAGCTCAGTGGTAAACCTCTCGCCTGGTGCGCGGTTGGACTAACCCATTGATTGGCGGCAGCGGGTTTCCTCTCTCATTATCTGTGTGGTCCTTAATATGTCTGACACCACATAACCGTAGATTAAATGTGTTGAATGCGTCGTTAAATAAAACAATTCTCCTACATCGGAAACTAATCAAATAGTTCGCGAACGTTAGCGTCGCTCGCTGTCGCTGAACGCAAATCTGGTGTTTCATTAACTAACCATTCCTTTCTATTCTTGTTCATATCACATGAACAAAATTACAATAAATATCAAAGCTGTCCTTGTTCATATTTTTTTTTTTATCAAAAACAATCACTGTTAGTGTCTCAGTTGGATAATAGTTATTGGGGTCCTCTCTCAAGGGAACGTTAGCTTTATATTGCAATACATGTTGGTGGATAACCTACTCAAAATAGTTATGGTTTCCAGTTGAACTTCATGTTGTCACGTGTAATTAAATGTCGTCCAAGTCAGTATCTGCAAACGTTGCTCTAATAACGCGAGACACAATTAGAAGATGGCGGTTTGCCAATAGGTAAACATGCCCCGACAGCTGTCATCAAAGAAACAGTCACTATTGACTAAATTTCACTTTGTTTCAACATAGCAGGGTTTTATAATTGAGCAAATAACAGTTCATTATGTTTCATAAAAATAGTTTAAATCAATAAATATAATTACATGAAGCACGTTTTTTCATCCTTAGAGAGAGAGAGAGAAAAAGAGAGCTGTTTTTGGAGACTAACAGTGAAATAGCACGCACAGTTTTCACCGAATCTATCAAAACGGTAGAGCATTGAACTTAAAGCTTGATAAACCATAAAACTCTAATCCATGACCACGTATCGTTCGTTACCATGGCTACAATATTTTGCGAACCTTAATAGCTGTATATCACTTTCTTAAGATTTATGGTGTCACATCCGCCGTCCAGTGGCAAAATTAATTATAAAATATTTATTTCAAGTTAATACCTAACGCCTAGCTTACTTTTCAATGAAAATTGAACTTCAGTAAATGGGGTGTTTTTTTAATCATTAACAAACCAAATAAGTCAGAAGTTAAGAATCCGAGCTCCAGTGACAAAGTCAATCTCCCACCCAAAACTAAGTTTTAAAAACTGTCTTAAAACATTTTTACCATGTATTTCTATCATTCTACCCAGAATATTATTTGTAATCCATGTACAAATGCATAGTGATTCGTTTGCAACCCTATATACATGTAGTTATTTGGCAGTAATGCTAATACAAATAAATGTTATCCAGATTTGGGCGTTTTATTTAAAGGGACATTCCTGAGTTTGCTCCATTGTAAGATGTTTAATAAAATATTTTTACGATTAAAATTACATACTAAATATATTTTCTTGTTTAGAACATCAGTGTCTGTATATTCAATGTGTTTCTAGTCGTCTTAATATTTCTAAGAAGCCCAAACTGGATTTTGTGTTCAAATAATTTCGTACGTACGAAAAAACAATATTTTAGGAAATAAAATGAAATCAGAAACACGTTTAATATACAGCCACTAATATTTTATGTAATTACAATCGTTAAGAAATTTCTGTTAGTCGGTAACATCTTAAAAATTGCAGCAAACTCAGGAATGTCCCTTTAATTTGGGCAAAAATGAGCCTGCCTTCCTCCCCCACCCCCACCCCCCCAAAAAAAAAAGGGGGGGGGGGGGGGAGGAGCCCGTACGCATATAACAACACCCGCAAGTCTAAAAACTCGATAATATGGTTATATTCTAAATGACGTCATTAACTATAAGGGTGTTCTGTCTCTTTGATGCTTGGTGAACAGTGTAATTAACCAATCACATAACAGAACAAGCTCACCGCCAGTTTACAGCTCAGTTGAGAGTCCAGGGCAGGGTCCTTGGGTACTAGTATGTTGTGGAAGTCATCATGGAAATAAATTATATTATCTGTGACATGATCCCCCGGGAAATTTCCAGAAATGCAATTTCCTGCTTTCTGCAAGTAAAATTCATGACAGCAAAAAATGCAACCGTTTTTTAAATGCATTTTTCATGTGTGTATCCATGTGTATACGATGAATATATAGACACAATAGTGATGTACCAAACTGTTGGATGAAATTAAATAATTACTTAAAATGAACAATAAGTGTACGATCCCATCAAATAATTCGTCAAAAATAAAATAGTAAATTATTTAAAGATTATGAATATTAATAACAAGAAAAACAGAAAAAAAAAAGAAGAAAAGATAAGCCTATTTAACAATTTAGCTGAACTGGTTCGAGGACATGCTGTTCTGAAAAAAAATACACCAGTTGTGCAGCACTGGCTGGAACGAGAAATAGCCAAATGGGGCCACCGATGGAGATCGATCCTAAACCGACCGCGCATCAAGCGAGCGCTTTACCACTGGGCTACGTCCCGCCTCCACACCGTCTAGAGTATGAAAGCCGGATACTCTGTTAGACCAGTATCCAAAACTTTTTTATATACATTTTTACTACAAATATGACACTCGTACCAATATATGTTAAATATGTTGAAATGATGATATCTTCTCGATAATTTTTATATTATCTTCAGTAGATTAGTTGCTAGTGATACTGAATTAGAGCCGTTAGAAAGACAGTGACACTAACTAGAGTGATTAAGTAAGTTAACCGGTGATGCCACGTAGAACGTTGGTAATAATAACTAAGTGCGATCTTAAAATAGCGATTTCGTGTAAGGTAATTAAGTGAAACATTAGTCATTTATAACATTAAACTGAACTAGAAAGTTAAAGTTCATGGCATTGACTAGAATGATTAAATCAAACAGTGATAACGTGTGAAACCAATATCAAGTAAAATATATTAGCGGAGTATAGTCATTAGCCGTTGGAAGTAGAGCTACCATTAAGCTAGGATTCCATTAAAGCGTTTGCGTTAAGATTTTTTTCAAACTACGATTCCATTAATGCGTTTGCGTTGCTTTTGCAGTATGCATTCGGGATTTAAAAACACCCTGCCACTCCTGTTTCAATAATATCCAGCTGCAGTAGGGTATTCTGTCTCTACCGCCGCTGGAACAGGACAGGAAAGATGGCCCCCAGTGCATCAAAGATACAAAGATATTTACATGAACAGGATTATTTGCTACTAAATATCCTAGTTTGCTATAAGATCATGCGTGATTCGTGGGGAAGACTGTCCAGGAAACAAATAAAGACAATCATGTTGCCTCACAAGTTCAATTAGTTTATCTGTTTCGGTGACAGAAAATTGTTTTGTTCCTCGAGGCATTTTGCCAAACCAAAACACGTGTAGGAAACAAGGGAATACCCAGGAAATACCCTCTTCCTGACGTCACTTCTTCCGTCCGTTTCAATGCGTTTACGTTCTCAATCCGCATAATGCAAACGCAACGCTACCGCAAACGCATTAATGGAATCGTAGCTCACAAGATTGAAAAAAAAAAGAAGTGATTAAGTATAGTTATCACATTAAACTAGGTCAGAAAAGAGTAGTGATACGCAACATAGTCATTAACAACCGTTCATATTTAATACAGTTTTGTGGGCTTAAAAAAAAAATATATATATACATATTATACCGTACATTATAACAAATTGATTAGTGACAGGTAATACACTTGAAGGCTTAAAACAAGTATAGATCCCTTATTTTGGTAAATGATACAAGCATAGAACATCACTACTATTACATGACATACACATTATTTCCGATCTGTTAGTACTAATATTACAGCTACAGTACAAGTCACACGAAACTATAGATTAACCCAGACATCATTACTAGCCAGTCAAAGATGACATAGAGCATATACTGAACTCCAATGAAGCCGCACCACACGATTTTCAGTTATTATTGTTATCGTATATGTATGAGTTTACCACAAACCACATATAAAATATTAATAACGTGCGAAAACAGTCGCGGGACCATTTCCAAAGGTGTATTAAAACAACGTGCTTTCAAAACACTTGGAATCAAAAACTAGCAAAACATGAAATTTGGCATTTTCACACAGAACCAAGGCGAGTTGCACGTGTTACAAATGTGGTATAAAATGAGCTCGGGGGGGGGGGGGGGGGGGGGGGGGGGGAGCGGGACGTAGCCCAGTGGTAAAGCGCTCGCTTGATGCGCGGTCGGTTTGGCATTGATCCCCGTCGGTGGACCCATTGGGCTATTTCTCGCTCATTCCAGTGCATCGACTGATATATCAATGGTCGTGGTATGTGCTATCCTGTATGTGCGATTGTACATATAAAAGATCCCTTGCTACTAATGGACAAAATGTAGCGGGTTTCCTCTCTAAGACTATATGCCAAAATTACCAAATGTTTGACAGCCAATAGCCGATGATTAATAAATCAGTGTCCTCTAGTGGTGTCGTTAAACAAACAAAACTTTTAGCACCAGGCTTGAGTGTCTACACACGCTGGAGCGCAAGAGTTTGGATGTCATTATTCAACAATGATGAGACTGGAAAGTCGCACCCAGCAAACAGGTTCCATCAAGGATCGAGCCTGGCCTGGACAACAGCGTGTGGCCACACCCAGAATTAGTCGCAATATTGTACGTACACATCTGCCGAATGGCACATTATGTCAGGTAGAGTACTTCCGGTTTGCTAGAACATCTTCACATTTTCAGTTGAAGACAGCCGAGATCCAGTTAGAGCCACCACTGTTCGACGTCGGCTGCTTGTTGCAGTATTACATGTTAAACCCCCATCCTAACCGTGACCCTAACCCTTGTTTACAAATTTTCGGTTATCTATTGGCTACCAGAATAAATCCAATTATGCAAAATTAGTCAAATGTACATGTATTATGTCTTCTGATATTGTTTTTACAACGACGAATGTGACTGGTGCGTTTTCAGTGGAGTTCAGTATATGATCATTACTTTAGAAGAGATTCTCAACGCTTCATGAATTAGAAAGTTTACAGACTGTGTTGATAGCGGTGCTGTCATTTCAGTCCGATTTATTTTCGTATATCCAATTATGATTCAAGCACGGTGTCTGTCCTAGACGAGTGTTGACGGTTAGTGGTTAAGGCTGCACCACACAATACGAGTGCTTCGTACGAGAATAGCCGATTGCATAGCAACGAAATCGTAATGTTTGTCTTGTCACAGTCAGGGAGCGGGACGTAGCCCCGTCGGTGGGCCCATTAGACTCTCATTTCAGCCAGTGCACCACGACTGGCATATTAAAGGCCGTGGTATGTGCTATCCTGTCTGTGGGATGGTGCATATAAAGGATCCGTTGCTACTAATGAAAAAATGTAGCGGGTTTCCTCTCTATGTCTGTGTCAAAAATGACCATGTGTTTGACACCCAATAGCCAATGATTAGTAAATCAATGTGCTCAAGTGGTGTCGTTAAACAAAACAAACGTTGTCACAGTCAGCTATTGTCCTGGCTATTATCGTACGAGGCACTCTTATCGTGTGGCGTCGCATTTAGTGAGAGAAAAACAGGCACTTTTGCCATAAATGCGACGCATTAAATGTGACGCTGCACGTGCGATGCGACTACAAAAATTAAAATTCGCTATTTTTAATGAGAGCATTCACACTGGAAGTATGCGGCTCGGTTCTTGTGCTCCAAGATGTATTTTAATTTTTGTAACTGCACCGCATGCGCCGCATCCAGAAAGAATGAACCCTAACGCCTCTTCACTCAGCTCGGCATTGGAGCGGGTACTGGGATACGAACCATGCACCTATCCAGATATTTGTGACAAAAAGGAAAGATGTGTTTGCCAACGACCCCCACCCTTCTCAGTCGTAAGATACTGTTCACCCCCGTCTTCACTAAGTTCTATCATATTCTATCATGAAGACTTTAACTGAAATAGATTTTCCTACGTAATCATTTTGACCTCGATCGTGATATTTGAACAACGATCAATAAGAAACTCTCAAAAACCTTTTAGCCATAGGGTAAAAAAGAAGAAAAAAAAAGCACATTTTGTTGAAGCTCGAAGAGTGTCAGACTAAACGAAACTGGGTGTAATTTCATGAACCATAAAATACGTTTGGCTTTAAAACCTTTTTTCCAAATTCACCTATATTGCCATTTCGCAAATAAGATGCCATTTGTATGAACGCAAGCGCAGACGCTAAGGATTATGAAGTCGTAGGTAACAATCTGGAGTTGATGTGTGGATGTGTGTTAATTACATCAAACGAGCTCATCATTTCCACGCTGAAGAGTTCCAATTCAGCTAGACGGTTGTGATGCATCAGTTTGGACCAATTTCTGCACGTTGGGGCCGATCTTCCGGTCTTCCCGCCAATTTCTGTGGCAAGCAGACGACAACTCAATTATCACATCTTTATTGATTCTCGTTGCAGTGTTGAACCGTCGGTCATGTTTTAATAAAAGCATGACGTCTCCGTCTTTTAGTTTGACATTTTATTGGTTTTGCCGTCCATGACAGCAAATGTATTGAATTATAATAAAATGCGTTTATGTTGGGTGCCTAACGACGCTACTAAAAGGTTCATGACTAGAAACGAAACTAAAAGATCAACCAATGGACTACAACAGTGAGGTTGACACCAGAGATGAAAAAAGAAGAAGAAAAAATTAAAAAAAAGAAGAAAAAAAAATGAACCAAAAAATTAAAAAAGAAAGAGGAAGGAAGGAAATATGGTGGTCCTGTTACATTTGGCAGGCAAAGTTACTGAAATTATTTGATTAACCTTCTGAAAACCAAACCAGTACAGTAGAAAGTTTACACAAAGACGAACGGACATGCATGTAGTTTAGCCTGTTTGTAAACGTTAAAGGGACATACCCTAGTTTTTAAGGCATATTTTTTACTATTAGAGCCGTTTTTGATAACTAAAATCATACTTTACTGAAATTTTATTGTTTATATTATCCATTTCTGTACATTCGAAGTGTTTTTGGTCATCCTGATGTTTCTAATAACACAAAATGCATTTCTCATATTTTTAAAAACGCACGTGCGTCTGAGAAGTAATAGTTATGAAGTCGAGTTTTAGTCTATTTTTCGAGGGTATTTCACCATTTCAAAGTCACAGACTCATGTTTCACTCGATTGTAACTTTATCCAAATGTGTTACAGTTTTGTAAATTAACTAAACTTAGTGTACATTTTCGTGGCCTGAAACTAGGGTCTGTTCCTTTAATATGCATTTGACTGAAACAAAAATACTGATAACGTATGTCTAGAAACTGGCATTTGATGTATCGGGGCAACATACTGTTTTTAATTATTATTATGTTTTGTTCTAACTTGTATGAACCAAAAATAAAATAAAATAAAACTAATAATTGTGGTCAGTTCTGAAAGATTCTAAGAATGAATAAGTGAGAAATGTATGAATACTAGTAACAGAAAATGCCCCTTTAATGGTCTTTAGGTAGAAATAATGTTCAATATTTAAAGAAATCCGAACAACAAAACCATTACCACAGCCACATAATTATTTCTGTACTCTTCAGTCAGAGTAAAGGGGTGTTTCTAATAAGGTCGTGACCCCTACCCTGGATATGTCGTCATGGCAATGAACGATGTCTGGCAAAGCAAAGGAATGTTTGTTCAACGAAACCGCATCATTTTATAATCAGTGGTTTGTAGGCTAGGTGTCTGTGACATGGTAATCGCACTAGCTTGAACGGGAAATGTTAATAATGTGGGTATGGATAATGTTTCATTTGAGAACTAACTGTTCTAGCATGCCTATCGTGCACGCAACCTCTGATTTCGCCAAAGTTCTGTCCAAGACGACGAACGAAGACAGGAAACATAATTGTGGCCAGCGCCTTTAATGACAGTCATAATGGAATTAAACACACCAATTCCCTTCTTCGCACGCGACGGTCACATCTATTGTCCGATTTTGAAATGTAACCATTACCGTTGATCATGCCTGCTGGACTTGCAGAATATTAAACGAACTTCCATTTCGTATCATGTTTATGTCACGAGTGAAAATTATTTCACGAGGGATATATCACGATTACTTATCTGCTCATCGCCTCATTGCACAATCGATGATCCGACATGCTGGTTCCAACCAAATTAGAAAATTATGGTAATGTACCTTCCGGCAAACCACTTAATAACTAACTTACGGCTTCTTGTGAAATAAAGCCGGATGGCCCAGTGAGAGTTGGCTCGCCCAAGATGCGAGGGGTAGTAGAAGCAATCGCCCCTCTACATCTGTCGGGTGTTTGTCCGTCCCCAAGAAATAATCTGAAGTACCTCACTATATATACATTAACAGTCGCGGGATATAAGCATACGAGACGGAGGGTCGGGTGGAGGGGGAGGGTTGTCATCACTTTCTAGTGCTGGAGCAAATCTCAGAATTCGGACAAAGACGATGGAGATATTCGTGCACAATCAACTTGCTTGAAACCTTTTAACCATGAACTTTTATCATTCTACTAACAATATTAGTTGCAATGCATGTATAAATGTGTAGTGATTCATTTGAAACCGTATGTGGCTGTTTGGTAGTAATGCTAATATTAATAAACGTTGTTATCCAAATTGTGTAATTTTCGTTTACTTCGGAAAAAAAAAAATCAAGCTGCCTCACCCTGCCTACAATAATGGCAGCTGCCCCACCCCTGCCTACAATAATGACAGCCCATATGCCTATGGTGGGATGTGCAGTCCTGTTTATTGGAAAGTGCATATAAAAGATCCCTTGCTGTTGTTCGGTAAAAATAGCCTCTCGCTATCTGAACTCAATGCCTAAATTACGACAGCATATAGCCGTAGTTCAAAATGAGCGGAGGCATTTATTTGTGTCCTTTAATAAAGCGTTTACCTGTCGTGTTTATAATTGTTGTGCGCGTTTGTGTTTCCAAATTTCTGAATTATATAAGTGATCTGTTTTGTCTCTCTCTCTCTCTCTCTCTCTCTCTCTCTCTCTCTCTCTCTCTCTCTCTCTCTCTCTCTCTCTCTCTGTGTCACACACACACACACACACACACACACACACACACACACACACACACACACGGTCACACACATCCTACCCCACCCCCCACCCCCCACACACACATCTAGACAAGAAGGGGAAATAGGCAGACAGGCAAGCATCCACAAATACAGACAGTTTTACATTATTATTTTTTTACTATATCAGCTGATTGTTACAATAATAGAAGACCTCTTTATGATACAATTTACCAAATATCTAGTGTGGGACGTAGCCCAGTGGTATCGCTCACATGATGCGCGGTCTCTCTAGAATCGATCCCCGTCATTGGGCCCATTGGACTAGTTCTCGTTCCAACCAATGCACTACGACTGGTATATAAAAGGCTGTGGTATGTGTTATCATATCTGTGGGATGGTGTATATAAAAGATCCC
The DNA here is from genome assembly GCF_016097555.1 of Gigantopelta aegis. Taxonomy (NCBI): domain Eukaryota; kingdom Metazoa; phylum Mollusca; class Gastropoda; order Neomphalida; family Peltospiridae; genus Gigantopelta; species Gigantopelta aegis. The sequence continues at coordinate 17,540,654 of NC_054708.1, read as the reverse complement.
TTTCCACTAATGAAAAAATGTAGCGAGTTTTCATCTCTAAGACTATATGTCAAAATTACCAAATGTTTGACATCCAGTAGCCGATGATTAAATAAATCAGTGTGCTCTCTAGTGGTGTCGTAAAACAAAACAAACTTTTAACGTTTCGTAACTTCTTCCACTTTCTCCTCAGGTATATTCCCCGTCGGTGGACCCATTGGGTTGTTTCTCGTTCCAGCTAGTGCACCACACTGGTGTAACAAAGACCGTGGTATGCACTATCCTGTCTGTGGGATAGTGCATAATAAAGATTCCTTGTTGCTAATCGAAAAGAGTAGCCCATGAAGTGGCGACAGCGGGTTTCCTCTCTCAATATCCGTGTGGTCCTTAACCATATGTCTGACACCATCTAACCGTTTAAAAAATGTGTCGAGTGCGTCATTAAATAAAACATTTCCTTTCTTCATTGGTTGAAAATAGACAAAACGTCAACTCGATCCCTAGTCAGACGCTCTACCACTTAACGGAGTCTTATACATGTTTTGAAAACTATCAAATTATCAATTTATTATTATTAGACACACAAAATAATATTATACACTAACACGACATTCTTCAGAGACCTAATACACCAAGGTGTTACAGCTCAGTTTGACGAAGTCACAAGCACATTCTGTAGATACTTGACGTCACAGTTGCACGTGAGATCTCCATAAGACATACTTGCTCTGTCACCTAATACACCAAGGTTACAGCTCAATTTGACGAAGTCACAAACACATTCTGTAGATACTTGACGTCATAGTCGCGCGTGAGATGTCCATAAGACATACTTGCAGTGTCACCTAATACACCAAGGTTACAGCTCAATTTGACGAAGTCACAAACACATTCTATAGATACTTGACGTCACAGTCGCGCGTGAGATCGCCATAAGACATACTTGCAGTGTCACCTATTACACCAAGGTTACAGCTCAATGCCTTCATTCGTTCCTTCATCAGGTATGCATCGTGCAGAAGAAGGACACGAAGAAGATGTTCGCCATGAAGTACATGAACAAAGCGATGTGCATCAAGCAGGACGCCATCATCAACGTGCTGAAGGAGGTGGACATCATGAGGAGTCTGGAGCACCCGTTCCTCGTCAACCTGTGGTACACGTTCCAGGACGAGGAGGACATGTTCGTCGTCGTCGACCTGCTGCTGGGCGGGGACCTGCGCTACCACATGCAGCAGGACCAGGTCTTCACCGAGCAGAACGTCAAGCTCTACATCTGCGAAATAGGACTGGCGCTCGACTATCTCAGGAATAATCATATACTACACAGGTATGTCTTGTGGTGTTGTGTAGTAGGTTTTTTTTTTTTATTTATATATATATATAAAGTGGGAATTTCCCTTATATGCTAAGTTCCTGTCCTGGGCCCCGTTTTTTGAAGCGATTCGTCGCGCTAGGATCACCTTAAATGCATAAGGTAGTTATGAACTTACGATGATCTTAGTGCTAAGACCGCTTTGTGGAACGGGGCCCTGGACGGAGGAGCCGGCGGAAGTCGACACCTGCGCCCATGGCAGGCGTGCGATGCAACAGCTCGACCCTGAATGTGCACGTAAAACTCGTTGACCATGACCATTAGCTCAGTTAGTAGAGCGCTGGATTCTCGTATTGAGAATCTGTGGTTCGAATCCCCTCAGTGGAGTTTTGATTTTTCTGTTACAGTAGTGATGGTATGCGGAATGGAATTGGTTTTTAGGTTACAGTGAACATTTGGTTCAATATCGCGTCACGCTTCCCTTTGCAAGTTTCAGAGATCGCTACACAATTCAGTAACGAGAAATACAAGGCGCTAATCAATTTTTAAGTTTGAAAACAATATGTTCCTTGAGGTTATCTCAGGAATCACAATACACTCACCCACAGTCGGCATTACTCAGTGGAAGTGGTGGTGGTAGTGGTGCCCAGAAAAGCAGTTCCTTCTCTACAACCATCAATATGAAAAAGTGTCCTTTTTGTTTAGCTGGGTAAGAATATTTTACTGTATCGTGGGTATTTTCTGGGCACGGCCCCGATAGCCATCTAACAATGTTAATGGTTGGATCAAGTCAAAATTATAAGCGTGTCTTGTCAATGTATTTGTAGTAATTGATTATGTTTGTTTTCACCTTTCAGTAATTTGTACTACGTCCGTATGAACTAATTCCGATCACGGTTTACAAGGCATATGTACACGTTTGATGACGGATGCATAGTCTAATTTATCTGAAGTGCTGCCTTATAACAAATTGCCAAAGGCTATATGTTCGAATCCGGGTCTAGACATTATCAAATAGTCTTTGGAAATTCGTTTTGTATTAACGAAATGCAAATTCAATTCTGATCGAATCCAACCATTTGGTACGCGGATTTCCCTTGGATTAGACGCTTTCCTTTCCTTCTCATTATTTTATGTCACGCCATTTTGCAGCGATCGCTGTTTTATTATGACAATGTTAGAGAGGGTTTGGGTAAAGGTTTAAGGTTTAACATGTGGATGAGAAAAAAATGCCGCACCATTTTAGATCGGCGCTGTTGGAGATTACTATAATGTCGAATCTGTTTCTTTGATTCTCATATCTTCCATATTAATAAAGCTACCCATCTTTCTTTGCCGATGCCGACAGTTGCCTCATTGCTGCACCTAATAACCAATTACAGCAATGAGCAAAGGGCAAGTGGCTCCAAGGCTGAGACAGAGCAGCGGCTTAATAACATGGATTTATTTCTTATTTCGAGCCGAGATCCCCGCGCCTGACGTTGCAACACGACGCAAACATTGTGTTTAGAGGCGTCTGCTCCGTGTCGAGCTGTCGGGACCCACCCTCCTCCCCGGACTGGTCGCGCCCAATCGAGTTTTCAAGTAATCTGCTTATTATGTCGTCTAGGGCCCGAGGACAAGGCAATACGGCGATGATTAGCCTCAACCGCCAACTCTTCTAAAGTGAAGTATGTTTATCGACAGTTAGTAAGAAACATGGGAAAACCGGATAATCGCGTGCAACAACAACAATAAAACAGCAGCAGCAACAGCAACAACAACAATAGTAACAATAAACAACAATAAAAACAGCAGCAGCAGCAACAACAACAACAGTAACAATAAACAACAATAACAACAACAATAAAAACAGCAACAACAACAACCACAAAAACTATAACAGCAACAAAAGGCATCGAAATAAGTCGAGAACGGTCGACCAGGTTACGGTTATCATATGTGAAGAAATTCGAGAATGGATTTTCGTTCTCGACAATGCTTATGTCGTGCCTGAACAACAACAACAACAAACAAAGAATATTACTGTCATATCTTGTGATTGGGATGTAGGTCATCAGTGGTAGATTGTTAATTTGGAGTAAGACAATATGGATCGTACCGGCCTCGGTGGCGTCGTGGCAGGCCATCGGTCTACAGGCTGGTAGGTACTGGGTTCGGATCCCAGTCGAGGCATGGGATTTTTAATCGAGATACCGACTCCAAACCCTGAGTGAGTGCACCGCAAGGCTCAATGGGTAGGTGTAAACCACTTGCACCGACCAGTGATCCATAACTGGTTCAACAAAGGCCATGGTTTGTGCTATTCTGCCTGTGGGAAGCGCAAATAAAAGATCCCTTGCTGCCTGTCGTAATAAGAGTAGCCTATGTGGCGACAGCGGGTTTCCTCTAAAAACAGTGTCAGAATGACCATATGTTTGACGTCCAATAGCCGATGATAAGATAAAAAATCAATGTGCTCTAGCGGCGTCGTTAAATAAAACAAACTTTACTTTATATTGATCGTAGGATCAAAGTAAAGTTAAAGTTTGTTTTATTTAACGACGCCGCTAGAGCACATTGATTTTTAATCTTATCATCGGCTATTGGACGTCAAACATATGGTCATTCTGACACTGTTTTTAGAGGAAAGCCGCTGTCGCCACATAGGCTACACTTTTTTACGACAGGCAGCAAGGGATCTTTTATTTGCGCTTCCCACAGGCAGGATAGCCCAAACCATGGCCTTTGTTAAACCAGTTATGGATCACTGTGGTTTACACCTACCCATTGAGCCTTGCGGAGCACTCACTCAGGGTTTGGAGTCGGTATCTCGATTAAAAATCCCATACCTCGACTGGGATCCGAACCCAGTACCTACCAGCCTGTAGACCGATGGCCTGCCACGACGCCACCGAGGCCGGTGGATCGTAGGATCAATTCCCCGCGGATAATTTTGATTATTTCTGTTCTATTCACTTTTTTACGACTGGTACCCTATATAAACGGGCATAGAAATTAAAATGTGTATATAAATGCAGTCGTATACTATACTATAGGATTTATATAGAAGGTAAATAAATAATATCGCATTAATTAAGGCCACAGATCTCATAAATCAAAACCCTTGCTGATTTTTTTTTTTTTTTGCCAGTATAATCTAATGCCGACACGCACACGAACACGCACACACACACACACACACACACACACACACACACACACACACACACACACACATACATACATATATCTATATATATATATATATATATATATATATATATATATATATATATATATACATATACATATACATATACATATACATATACATATACATATACATATACATATACACATATATATATATATATATTTAAAATAACTAAACTGTATTGTAGTGAAGCAGCAGTCTAAAACCACCGTCGTCCTCGTGGAATTCAAGGACTACACAGTGTTCAATTAGTGGCTGTAGATAACAAACACGGAACTATAGTCCGTCCCACAGAGATTACATTTTTTAATACTATGTAATTTATTACAAGTTATATATTGCTGAGCCGATTGATTTGTAAATTGCACACATAAATTGTATTTCTTCGTTATTTTCAAAATACTTTTACTTTTCTTCTAACGTCAAACCAAACTGAAATTATTTTAAAAAAAACAAAACATTTTAATAGAATGGTGGGACGGACTATAAATGATTTCCTTATTTTCCTACAAGAATTACCTGAACAAATATTCAATGAAATCTAATTTGTTTAATACACGGCATGTGCTACCTATAGCTTTCCTTAGTTTTAGCTATGTAAATATTTGATTATATCCGGACACTTTTTCTTTCGTACGAAAACTAGGTTTAAGCACGTCTTCAAAGAGTCTGGACTAAAGTGGCCATCAACAGAAGTCTACGTTTATAGTCTAGTGTTAAGAGATGTATAATAATTACTGATACATTATTTAAAATCACCAAACTGTATTCAATGTGCCGTCAGTGAAGTACTCATCTAAAGTCGTCCTTTTCCGTGTAAGGAAAGCACTTCACATTTTTAAATAACTGGCTGTAACAAAATCGGATTTAATTAATTTCATCTTCCCTCAACAAATTCATAGCACTATGGAATCTAATTTCTTTAATACACGCTGTGTGCTATTACATTCTATAAGTATACTGATGGAAAGAAATAAGGGAACACATCAAATTGTAGGCCATATTTAATTCACAACTAGCGTAGTAATGTCTGTATTTTATACCAAGTTGTAATGTGGGATTGAATGTCTGTAGTGTTGAGTGTGCTGCCTATATGTCCTCAGTCAACTTTAACAATATCAGTTGATTTTTGATGCAGTCATTATTTCTTGTTGGTATCTGTGCGATCCTTTATTTCTTTCCATCAGTAGATATATAACTAATTTAGCTATGTAAATACTGTATTGGATTCTGATTCACGTTTCGTACAAAACACTATATTTGGACGGGTCTTCAGAGCTTGTATCATTATAGGTACAGTCATTTGACAGTGATTCATGAGTGAATGTCATCACAGCTATATTCATTCCATTAAGCTCTGTACTGTGCTAGTTTTGATTGAGTAAACTGGATTGGGAGTGGCAGTCCTCTTTGTGGCGGTGCAAGAGAGAGGTAATGTCCGGTAAAGGATCGTATCGGGGGCACGTGGCTGTCCTCCAACAAACGAGGCACTAGATAGGGATTCATGGAATCAATCACTATTTTGCCAAATGTCCATTCGACTCTGCATTGTGCATAGATACAGCCTTGGTCGCTGATGACTGTTTTGTCGTTCAGATTTAAAACGATTACACGGTATCTCTGGTTGAAATTTCCAATTTATTACTTTGTATATTCATCTGTGTATATCAGGAGTGTTCTTTATTGTCCTGACGACTATAGAAGCACAAGGCTGTATCTTAATATGGCCGTTTGATGCGCACCAGACAATTGATATTGGACTTTTGTGTCGTAGATCTCTTAGAAAATTACATACTACCGAATCCCTGGGATAATCGATGAGCCAGAATACTTCAAATGATTACGAACATACGTATTTACTTATTTGCAGATAGAATTTGAAAATTGTAGGCCGTGAAATGCTGGACCAATTTGAAGGTGACAGTACACTCAGAAATACATTTCACATCACTAGATGTGAAAACCAAATTACTGTTTCAATCAAATTGATGTAACTGAATTTTAGACAGGCATGGCATAGTGTTGTAAAAAAAATTAAAAGAAAAAAAACGAGAAGACAAAAAAAGGACAAAGGGACTTTAACAAAAAATCTACTTCCAACGAGGTTAATATGAGGTTGTATGATAGAATTGTATTGACACTTTTGTATTAAAACAGTCAGTTTTGTCTCTGTTTTCTCTGGTGCCGACATTAATTTCACATCACTAGATGTGAAGAAACAACTAACATATAGTGTTGTAAAAACGACAATTTTAACAAAAATCTACTTTTAACGAGATTAACGTGATAAAAGGCAGAATTGTTATTTACAACAATTTTGTCTCTCTGTTCACTGGTGCTGACAGTAATTTCACATCACTAGATGTGAAAAACAAGTTACCGTTTCAGTCAAGAAACGGAATTTTAGACACACATACCCTGCAGTGTTATAAACAAGACTAACTACCTTTAACAAAAAATATTCTTTTAACGAAATTAACTTGATAAAGTGATAAGGCAGAATTGTTATTTACAGCAATTCTGTCTGTTTTCTCTGCTGCTGACATTAACAGTGAGGCCTGGTCATTGTCCGACAACCGTACAAGAACTGTTTACGGAAGAATTTGACTTGAGGGAGAAATTATATGTAACAGTAACTGCCTATTATAGATAAAAGCCGGTCGTAAATTACACGTCTAGGACAGTAATCTGCATGACAAACATGTTGGACACCTTCATTATTAGGTTTACCTCATGTTAGTGGATCGAGCTAATCGAGTTAGGGACAGTCTTGTTACCTGCGTCATCTACACAAAGGGTCAAAGAGGACTGGGTGGTCTATTTCTTATTGTTGTTTGAGATAACAGTATGTGGGGATGGATCTTACAAGCAAATTATAAGAAACGGTCAGTATCCTGAAGACTCCAAGGTCAACGTGCCTGACTGAAGAAAATGCGAGATCAACTAAAGAATGGGGAAGGAGGGAAGGAGGAAGGAGGGAACGAGGAAGGAGGGAACGAGGGAGGGATGGGTGAATCCAAATCAACAACAACAGGGAGAAAAAAAACCCCAACTAAACATAAAAACTAAAAAACGTTTCTTAAAATACCGAATGTTTGTACTGTATCACTTTTCTCAACACAGTTACATGATTCTCAATGCGTTTAAATGGTCCCCCACCCACAGGTGGACCCAGTGAATGGACTTTACCTCCTCTTGTCCTATCCAGTGCCCCACGATTGATGTAATATATCAGGCTATGGTATGTGTTTTCCTGTCTGTAGGAAAGTGGGAAATATATGTTTCCAACCTGATCTTCGGTAGCGTCCTAGCCTATGTGACAGGAGCGGGTTTCTACAAGAAAGTGATTCCAGGGTATGTAATAAAAACAAAACTGGCCATAAATGACCCTGCTATGTGATTATGGGTTTAAAATTGGACACTGCATTTCATGCACTTTGACAAACTTTAAACTGAAGTTCTCTAAAAAAAAACATCTTTAAAATATATCCATTAATTTCCATGATTTCTGGTTATGTAATTTTACCCTCCGTACCCTCTGGTAGAAACCCTGCTGTAGACCGAGTATCAAAATAGCCTTACTCTAAAATGTGATGATCCATATGCCTGTACAACACTAATAAAGAGAACATATGTCATCTTAGTTTCGTCGGGCACCATAGTGTTTAAACCGCTGTGTGGGGCCAAGGTTATGTTTTCAGAGAAAACGCGCCATGTTTTAATTTTAAAAAAATATATAAAAATTATTATTATTTTTTTTTTTTTAACAACCACGCAGGCGTCTACCACTACTTCTAAAATTCACACTGTTTAAGTGTTACTTAAGTTTGACGATACATACTTTAACATAAAGATTTTCGACGTTCGCAGTGACAATTAATTTACATATTTGTTACTATTGTCAATATTTGAAGAAGAAAACCTAACAAGCTACCAACAGGCTGCCCATGTTTTTTGTGTGTTTTTTATTTTTCTTTAAGGCTAATCAATTTTATCTAGTTTATAAAATATGTGCCTACAACATTTGGGGAACTGTATTTTAGACTTAACAGTATTAATAATGCTAAAACGATCGCGTTGCTATTGAAATTTGCACGATTTCACTATATATACTGATGGAAAAAAAAAATCAAGGATCACACAAATAGCAACAAGATATAATGACTGTATTAAAAATAAATTCATATTGTCAGAAGTTGACTGGGAACATATAGGCAGCACATTCAACACTACAGACATTCAATCCCACATTACAACTTGGTATGAAATACAGACATTACTATTCTAGTAGTGAATGAAATTTGGTCTACAATTTGATGTGTTCCCTTATTTCTTTCCATCAGTATATCAACGTATTAAACGCCGCCAACCTGAAACAAAAACAGGACATAGCCTCAGGAAACTGGGTCTATTGTCACCTGTCTGCAACTGGACCTTTCCAGTCTCAGTAACTAAGCTAAACAGCTGGACATTTATTCGAGAACACACTCGCACTTAGTTCAGACAATCGCAGATGAATATATTTTCCATTAAATGAAAATCTAATTGCGAAGTATGTAGTTCGATTATTCACATCAGTATAAATTCGTTTAATAGCTATTTACCGATAATAATGTCTGCTAGCCAAAGTGGGTTGATTGTATTCACGTCATGACATTACACTGTATGGCATTTCACATTTTCAAAAGCAGTATTGGTGAATAAGAAAAGTAAATTAGAATTTAAAATAATCTAGCATTATGTTTTACAGTGTTTTAGATGTTAATGGGGAGGGGGGGGGGGGGAACACCCCCCCTCCAAAACAAAAAAACACAACAAGAAACAGAGAACAAAATCCAGTAAAAAAAACCCTCACAAAATAAAACAAGCAAACAAAGAAAAGAAAAAAGAACCCCAAGTTTCACCAAAACTGTTTTTCTCAAATGAGATATCAGTTAAAGAAGAAAGGAAGAAATGTTTTATTTAATGACGCACTCAACACATTTTACTTACGGTTATATGGCGTCGGACATATGATTAAGGACCACAGATCTTGAGGGAGGAAACCTGCTGTCGCCACTTCATGGGCTACTCTTTTCGATTAACAGCAAGGGATCTTTTATATGCACCATCCCATAGACAGAATAGCACATACCATGGCCTTTGATATACCAGTTGTGGTGCACTGGCTGGAGTGGGAAATAGCCCAATGGGCCCACTGACAGGGATCGATCTCAAACCGACCGCGCATCAAGCGAGCGCTTTACCACTGGGCTACGTCTCACCCATATCAGTTAAAGGGACATTCCTGAGTTTGCTGCAATTTTTAAGATGTTGTCGACTAACAGAGACTTTTTAACGATTGTAATTAAATATCAAATATATTTTCCTGCATAAAATATTAGTGGCTGTATATGAAACGTGTTCCTGATCATTTTAATATTTGTACTACGTTAAATTTAATTTTATTTCCTAAAATAAAAAAATTTCGTATGTACTAAATTATTTGAAAACAAAATCCAGTTTGGGCTTCTTACAAATATTAAGACGACCAGAAACACATTGAATATACAGACACTGATATTCTAAACAAGAAAATATATTTAATATGTAAGTTTAATCGTAGCAATATTTGATTAGTCGGAAACATCTTACAATACAGTAAACTCGGGAATGTCCCTTTAAGGTATCAAATGAAAGCATATATAATAGCACTTAAACAGAACAGGAAGCAAAGAGAAGACACATTTCTGTTATGTTTTTCCATGCTATGAAGCAACATATCTGAAGGTTTCAAAGATTTTCGTTTTCCCTATACTCTGTAGAATACAAGAAAGACACTTATATTAATAGTGTTCAAGGGACAATAGGAACCTGGTTTTAAAACAAACAAATAAAACAAAACAACAAACAAACAATTTTTTTTTGTAATTTTTATTAGAAAAATCAAAGACAACCATCTTCAAGAATTAGATGACTCTTTAGAAATTACCATACCATTAAATCTTTCTCAGCCATTTCTTTTCTCTCTTTTTTTCTGTATTTATTTTATGTCGAAAAGAAATTTGTTTGTAAAATATTTACAATGACTCTTCTTATATATTTCAAAACCCTCAAAGCCCAAAATTTTATATGAATATTCAGTATTTTAATGTTGAATACCACCATTAATATGTTTCACCATGTAACAGATTTGATGTTTTCTTATTTATTATTGACCCCAAAAAAATTAAAAAATTAAAATAAATAAGATGTCTACAGGTAAAGTAGGTTTAGGTGTACACACAATTACTGGATTCTTTCCACATCAGTCAAATTGTAGTTTTGTTTTTGTTTCTAAGTAGTACTTAAAATCAGTTTCTTGTTGAGTAGTTTTACTTTGGATCTTTCATATCACTAATTTATGTTGTTTCGGTATTATGGTAATGCTGTTTCAAAAGAAAATACTTGAGCGTGTTATCCATTACAAAAAATATAAATTCTGCCAACAACATTAAGTTTCTAACAAAATAATATGAGATGGTTTTAAGTGACGAGTATCAAAAGCAACAAGCAATAAAATATAGCTAGTCCCAGAACAGCCATATGTGACATTCAGAAGAGAATTTATATAAAGCGATCAAAGGTCTACGTTATCATTAAATTGCTTTGTAAAGCAGCTGATTAAATTAAAATGCCAAATGCAATAGTTGATTAAATTAGAGGTAAACTATGATGAATCTTTGAGGAGAAAAAAGGTCGACAAATCGATGGTAATTCGGTAAGACACCGAGACACTCGGCTGATGGACCGAGTCTCGCAGAAGCAGGATGTGATCAATGGTAACGAAGTTTATGTTTTTTTTAAACAACCATCATCTGATCAGCATCAAAGCGATGTGGGCGTTCAACGACGCGACGTCATATACGACCTTTTAACATGCCATCTGGTTTCAGTTTAGAAAATCTATTTAATACCAAGTCATCCTTGTGTAGTTTTCTACAGTGGTTCGTGAAGTTGCCATTACAGAGAACGAAATTCGTCGACCAGTTCCTAGATCAAGAAATACAAATATCTACGTCGTTTGATTTTTTAAAATTATTATTATAAGTCATTTTGCAGCAAGTTTCAACAATGAAACTTGAGGGTAGAGGGTAGGGGCAAAAAAGTCTTTAAAAACAACAAAACCCCCAAACAAAACCTCAACAAAAAACACAAAAAACACCACAAAAAGAAGAAAAAGGTACAACACAACGCATAAAAAAGAAGTGTCGTTTTGAAACTGTGGACCTTGTGTTAGATCTCAGCATCTTTCGACTTTGTATCCGAATTCATGCACGAAACGAGTAAGTTTATGCTATTGACTATGTCCGAAGATCACCAAATGCAAAACAGCTATGACAAGAATTGAATATTCTTCTGCTTATTCTCGTTTTTCGTCTTCCTCTTGTTCTCATTCTCATCATCATGCTCAAGCTTATTATTATTGTTGTAAGAAGTTTGGACTCGTAATTAAAGCTAAGTACATTTCAGAACTTCAGTGTATCACATGGGGATGGCGGGTGGGGGTGGAGAGTGGGTGCTTGATATTCAGGCCCATGTGACTATTTCAAGAAGATGTTATTACTCATAAAGATTTTCCACGAACGTCGAGCACGAATCGACTATCAGTTCTCCTTTCAAACCGTAAAAAAGGAAGATCCACACTTAGAAAAGTAACGAGTTCTTCTCCTTATAATGTAAAGACATGATGTTTGATAACCACATACACGTTTTCAGTAGCTTCTTGGCAAGGTTCTCCACCTAGGTTGTAATTCTAGATATATGTAAATATTATTTCTGGTGGCCAGCCTTTTACAGCACGCCGGGTCCATTTTTTTTTTTTTTGAAAAACAAAGTAGGTTTTGCCCCCACTGGGTATAGGGATCTGTGGCTTTATGGGAATAATGAGTCTTATGATCCATTTATATTAGCTTTGTCTTGCCTCAGCTTATATGTTCTAGCTAAAACAAATACGCATTGATAGCTAAACATACTTCAATCAGCCATCACTCTTTTTCTTACTTAGCTTTAAAGGAGAATCACTTTCTGGGGTTTTGGGTACTTATGGCTCAGCTACTATCTTCTACCTGCTGCTTGAGACATTTGATACCCATTTGGCAAACATTACACTGACGCAGTACATTACTTTGTGAACCTTCTGGACAAGATATTCCACTTCAGATCAATGCTAACGCCTTTGCAAAAGAAAACATAATTTCTTATTGAGTATAAGTGACAACGTTGGGCAAATTAGGAGACATCGACCGAAAGAAAAAGAAATGTTCCAAGACAAAACTAAGTTATCGAATTGTGTTGCTGTCGGTGTATTTTAATCGACTGAAATTAATGTTGTCAGCTCGGCAACAAAACCGAACTCACATTAATAAAAAAAAGTTCGAAATAAACCAGGGATATGCTTTTCAGCTAAAACTGCTTAATGTCGTTAGCTACCATTGTTCGTGTTGAAATGGAACACAGCTTATATCAGCTAATATAGACGTGCCCATACATTATATTACGGGCTCAAGTCGAATCAAAATATATTTTCTTCACGTCATATGAGATTAATATGGTGGTTATTTTACTGGATATATCGAAACTGTCTGCCTTTTGTCTAATGGTATATTAAGGTAATAGTATTTTAGAGGATAACCTATTTTATATTTCACAACCATGTGTGGTTAATAAGATCATTATGTAGGATAAAATACTTAAGCTCGTGCATATACAGGAATCAGTATTTGTATACCAAATAGCATCTCTCCGGTTCAACATTGGAAGTCCATCTGTCTTTTAATAGTTAAAACTACACAAATATACATATTTGCAGGGCTCGAACCTAACGACTGCATCGGTGGCAATTGCTGTCGTTATGATATAAATTGCCGTAGGTCAGGGGTGTCACCGACAGCACTCTTGTGCCGTGGGATAAAAATTACTACCGTCACAGTGAAACTCTCCAGGGATGGAAAAATATATACACAATTATCTACATTTGAAAAAGACTTCATACAGAAAAATAACCTTTCAGTCATGTTTATTTGCTACTTTAAAACAAAAATTGCTATGTGTTTTAACTTCTGATGTTCGAGCCCTGTATTACTATGCTGACAAACTTCGATTTCCATTCAGTGTATCAGTTTATTTCCGTGATTATATGAATCATAGACAGGGAAATAAACTGGTCATAAATATAAACTGTGGTATGCACATTTGTAAGGAACAAATCGTCCAGAAATTAGTTGGTCGTCTAAAGCGCAGATTCCCTTTGCTCGTAATCCGTATGGGTATACGTATACGTAATCCGTAATGTGTAATCCGTAACAATAACTTGCTATGCAAATAGGCTGAGTAGATTCCATTTTAATTGATGCGTCTCCGGACGCGTCTGTCTCTGAGTCTACTTACCCGATCACTCTATGCATTATGAATTAAGTATACGCATATAGATTACGGACAATTGTAATTTGTTCCTAAAAACGCCAAAACATGTATCGTCAACTGTTGTTGTTAATCTTTACAACCTCGCTTCAGACGAACGACCTGTTAAGGTCGATCAACGGAGGACATGTGAATGGTTACGACATCAGGTGTGTCCGCTATGGTGATTGTTAGACCCATCTGTGACCCAGCAGTCTGACAAGACGGTATTTCGCCTAGACAACTCCTTGAACGCTGTTGTCATCATGATTCAACGCGAACGACCTTTAAAGCCTGGTAAAATCGTGACATAATGACAGTGTCGACACCAGACATCTGGTGTCGGGTATCAACCACCGACAAATCCAGTCGGCTTTCACCAAAGAACCAGCTGTGTCATAATAAATAAGGATTTTCGGTAATAAATTGTCTTATGACTGCAGCATTAACGCTGAGACTCCCTGTTAATCGAAGTTGATATTTGGATGAGAGATCGGGAATTCAGACTGCTGTGTGTCACAAACCATCTTGTGGAAGTAACGTCTGTCCCTTCCTCGCCCTCCTTCCCTTGCACAGAGGAAACGAGAGAACGAGCGAGGGAGGGAGACAGAAAAAGAAAGGGAGAGAGGGGAGAGAAATGAAGAACGAGAAAGGAGACAGAGAGCAGAGCGAGAGGGACAGAGATTAAAATAAATACAAGGGTGGGGGGGGGGGGGGGGGAGTCAGAGAGAGAGAGAGAGAGACAGACAGACAGACAGACAGACAGACTGACTGACTGACTGACAGACAAACAAGTGTGGAGATTCTCCTTCTTTCTAATTGTTGTTTATTAAACCATCTTTGTAAGTAATAAAATAAGTAATATAATATGTAATATAAATGTTTATTATTTTTTTTTTTATTATGTCCACATTTGCGGCTTTGTATCGATTACTGGTCAAATTACTAATGATCATGACTTCGATATTAACCAGGAACGAACGCTGACAATACAAATAGAATTGTGTCTTATTACATAAATGCCCATTCGGTTATTTCTCATTCCAGCCAGTGCTCCACAACTGGTGCAACAAATGCTGTGGTACGTACAACCCTACCTAAGGGAAGGTACATATAAAATATCCCTTGCTACTAATCGAAAAGAGTATCCCGTAACCCATGGAGTGGTGGCATCAGGTTTCTTCTTTCTTTATTGTGTGGTCCTTAACCATGTATCCGACGCCAGTAACACTAAATAAAATTTGCCGAGTGCGTCGTTAAATAAACATTGCTTTTATTTGATTACGTTAACACGATATTGTAAATTAATTATAGTTTGTTGATAAACGTCCTTGTTATCACGCCTCTGTGTTTAAAAACTAGGGTCTGTCCCTTTAATCGAATTGTATTTAACATAATCCGATTACTGTTACACTGGGTAGATATGTCACAATCCTTGCATAGATCTGTAGATGTCATCATCACTTAACCAAACGTAATGAAATACGTTTGTCATATTCAGATATTCAATTATGTCCTGTTTATAATCAAATAAACCTGTCACAATCAGATATGTAAGAATTAAATACGTCTGTCATAAGCAGAAACCTTTGTGATATTCAGATTAGAGATACCTTTGTGATCATCAGATAACCTTTCTGAGATGTCCACGTAGAGAGGATGTGCTTCAGACTCAACCCGGTCTTTGTACACGTGGTCCAGCAGTTAAGACATTGTTTTGATGATTACAATCACCTAGCCCTACGATATTATCCAATCTTTCACAGATTATTTTCTGAAAAAGTAAATGGTGGTTTTTAACCTTTAGGCACAAAACACACGGGCTCTGGCTCTGGCTCTGGCTCTGGGTCTGGTATTGTACCAGTCAAAAATAAAACGCATTGAATCGAATGTGACAAAAGACTGTGCTTGCGCGAACTACAGATCTGGCAACAGACGTCATAGAAGTTAGAACATACGCTATATATTCACACTGCCAGATTGGTAGTTATGCAATGTTCGAGCCTTATTTTTTCATTTTTCTTGATAAACAACAGGAAAGATATATATTAAGCAATGTGGAATTACCGTAATTATTGTTAATATCTATAGAAGAAAATATATCCAAAGATATGAACGCAGTCAATTATATTGATATACTGGTAACACGTAACAGATACAGAAGCAGACATCAAAATACACCAAACACACTCGCCAGATTCAGATTCAGTGTGTTTTGGACCTAAGGCATTTGCGTTTACATACAAGTACTGTGGTACTCGCTCAGGTTCCTTCCTAGTAGATCAAATGGCTTTGGACAACTGGACCAATTTCTCTCGCACTAACCATTAATGTCTACCTTGGACTTACAGCTCATATAGTTGGGGGATGGTAGTGGGGAAGGGAGATGAAGGTACAACCAGGAAAGCGTTCGTGAACTTTAATTGCACAAAATCGCGAAAATAAATTAGACTTGACGAACCATGGCCCAAGCCTAAGTATCTGTGTATAATAGGCATAGTTTGGGAATGTAGACTCAAAGTTTTAAGTTCTTGTCAAAAATTAAAAGTTTTGAAGCGCGAGGATCCAAGTGCGAAAGGAAACGCGTATGGCGTTTTGTTTTGTAGTTCTGCATGGGCATAAACAGATTGTTTACGTTCCATACTGTGTACACATTAAAGTAAGTATTTACACAATGATAAGTACGCTATGGCGTAATCGAGATACCGTTAAAAGCTATTAGAAAATTTGAAAAATCTCTTTTTGTTATTTACAAGAACAAAATCCATTTATTATATAACTAATGAGATAATGGACCAGTCTTGATGGACACACGTATATAGGTGTCTACAGGGAATAAGTTTAGCTGTTAGTAGAGTACGCCGTGCTTTAATGCACATGTTAGTGCATATTGCCTAAATGTATTACAGAATAAGATAATTATAACAGGAAGAAAATTATATACATATCGGGAGATCGATTTTCACATTAAAGCCGAGACAATGAAAACTAAATATTAAGACATCAATGTTAATGTTTCAAGAGGTAATGTCACTGTGGAACGTTCATGCCAGATAAGCATAGGCTACTGCGACATGTTTTTTTTTTTTTATACACGTGTATTATTATCTTCTCTTTTTTTTTTGGTTCTATTTAAAGAAAATTGACGTGAATATCCATCATTATCCTGGCACGTTGGGTGTGGTAGAGATCCTGCATCGTCTGGCTACGTCAGAACATAATGTACTGATTTCAGGTTTATAACACTGGCACAGACAATAACGACCGAGTTTAACTTTCTGATTTTTAAGACACTCAAAATAACCGCACGTCGAAACAATAACTTGCATCAGATAGGGAAGAGTCTGGTGTACTCTACGTCCATGTGACATGTCAGCTAAATAATTAACCTGAATTTTGTGGGCAGCCAGACAAAACAAGAAACACTCGTTAGAATGCGTTTTTTTTTTAACGTATAAAGAGAATTGCCACATTGGGAACCAGTCAGTCAGTCAAACTGATTTTACGTGCTTATATACTACGAATGTTTCAAGCACGCCTATTCCTGGGCTTAGCCTCTGACATCGCCAGTGACTAAGTCCGGGACAGGAGGGGGAAGGTAAGTTGGAGGTGGGCGGAATTTGCAATAAAATTTAGAAGAAGGTCAAAGACCTAAAACCAAAGATGAAGAATAATCTGCATGTCTGGAAAAAAGTTAAGCCCAAAAGAAAACTTAAGAGTACTCTGCCGAAAGATTTCTGGTGATTTGAGCAATTTAGACTGACTGCCTAAAATAAAAGGTGTCAGACTATTTATAAAAAAATAAACAAAGTTTTAGAAATGGCGGCCAGAAAGTTTAAAAGTCTGACTAGTCCATACTCACGGAGACTAGGATGTTGGAAAGGTTGACCTCTAGGGGGAGGAGAGCCACACCCTCGTGTCAAGTTGGGGGACCAGCTGGTGGATCTCTGGCTTCGCTGGCAGTCTGGTGATCTCAGGGTACTGCTCGTTGAACACTTTCTTCATCAGGCGATGTATAGATATGTTTGTAGCAGTTGTCCTGATGGTATATCACACACACAGCTTGGCGCCTGTCCTTGAAAGTCACTGGGTCCATCTCAAACTCCCCCTCTCCGTTTGGCATGTCCTCAAAGTCCCTACATCTTGGAACGGTGAGCAGCTTCTTGGTGTTGGTGACATCCAAGATGTTGCAGTTAGCGTAGCGTCGACTAAGCTTCCCATGCAGAGTCCGGGTCTCCGTGGTATCTGCGGGTGGTGGCCGTGGCTGTTTCGGCAGTGTCCTGATGGTAGTGGCCGCCGGCGACGCTTCCGCTTTTCGCTTCCCAAAGGCACCTTGACGGCCCTGCGTCCCTCCTGGTGTCACCGGTAAAATTGGCGACAAAGTCCGGAACGCCGCGGTAGGTGCAGGTGGAGTGGACCGCCGATACGGAGTTCACAGATAGCTGTGTCGAGCTCCGCTTCTTGGGCCGTCTTAGAAGTAGAAGCTGTGCTAGTCAGGGCAGGTGCCTCTTCTGTCCTCTTCTTTCGTGAAACAACACACTGCGGCGACGCAGAAGGAGCCGCTGCTGGCGGTGTAGCCACCGGTGTTGCCCCCCCCCCCCCCCGTGCCGCCCCTGGCAGTTGCCCGTGACCCGGTGTAAGCCACGCGGTACTCCATAACTTGCGATGAGCCCCCCCCCCCCCCCAGGTGTGTATGTGGTGTGTGTGTGTGTGTGTGTGTGGGGGGGGGGGGTAACTCAAGAGAGCATGAACTCACGTCTAACTTCATCTTGCAACAAACTGTGGGAACCAGTCATGTCAAAGCGTTCGCGGACGTTAGTGTAGCGCTTGTCGCTGAACGCAATTGTTTTACACAGACGTACAAGAGCAACCCTTGAAATGAATTCACTAATATCTAATATATATAGATGTACTAATAACGTGTGTCAACAGTAATACCCTACCTCTGACCAAATCCACATAAAAAATAATTATGGTGGGTTTTGACTGTTGTCCGTTAACCCAAATTGTTAAATGGCTAGGCCACGCAGAAAGAGTCGTAATAAAATTATGACCCTGTCGATGAGCAACTTTAATAACTTGATATATGACACGCTGCATTGATTACACGGGTATTTTCATTGCTATTGATGTATTTTTATATCATTTATCTACTTTCTGGTCGTTTTTTCTTTCAGAGATATTAAACCAGACAATATATTATTGGACGAGGAAGGTAAGATTATCATTTAATACGTTTTAGTTGCTTAACATTTTCCAAAATAGATTAGAAAGAAATATCTTGTAAGGTAGAATTAGAAATAAATATATCGTAAGGTAGAAACTATTGATTGAAATAAACGGCAGACCCACTAAAGGTGCGCTATTTCGATGTGACTTGTAGGGATGATTTGTATCCGAATATTTCCCAGCAGTCAACATAGAACACACCACAGCCTCAGCCACTGCAATTAAAAAAAATTGTTTACCGCATGTTTGCCATAGAACAAAAAAGAGAAAGAATATAGACCATAGTAAAAAAGTGCCATAGAGAATTAAAAACGCAACGGCAATCTCCACGGCACTGCCGATTGCTGTGGGCAATTGCAGGGGTTGGACCTTCAATATTTACCAGTCGTATAGTAATGCTATTGGTCACAGTACTCGGTGTTGCTAGGCAGTAAACCATCAATGAACCAAATGAGACCGACGTGTTTATCTTCCTCAGCAAGACCCGATATTGTTTACATGGTATAACCGTTACTAGATCGTATGTCTCTTAAAGACTATACCGGCCTCGGTGGCGTGGTAGCAGGCCATCGGTCTACAGGCTGGTAGGTACTGGGTTCGGATCCCAGTCGAGGCATGGGATTTTTAATCCAGATACCGACTCCAAACCCTGAGTGAGTGCTCCGCAAGGCCCAATGGGTAGGTGTAAACCACTTGCACCGACCAGTGATCCATAACTGGTTCAACAAAGGCCATGGTTTGTGCTATCCTGCCTGTGGGAAGCGCAAATAAAAGATCCCTTGCTGCTAATCGGAAGAGTAGCCCATGTAGTGGCGACAGTGGGGTTCCTCTCAAAATCTGTATGGTCCTTAACCATATGTCTGACGCCATATAACCGTAAAATGTGTTGAGTGCGTCGTTAAATAAAACATTTCTTTCTTTCTTAAAAACTATTGTAACTGGTTAAGACTTCAGAAAGAAGTATTGATACATCATTTTTTACATGTGTATATTTTTGCTTCGTTAACTGTGCTTATAATGCACATCAGTCGTGAAGGTTATAACCTCAGATATTTTAGGCTTTGTAGGCCTCACCGTGAAATCAATAAAAAATAAAATAAAACAATTTATAGGAGTAATTAATTGCTCTCCTAAGTTAGATTACCGGTATGGTGAAACATTAAAGATATTAACATATTGAGGATTGATATTTAATCCTTTGGGAGTATTATTATCATTATTATTATTAATTTACATGCTAAGGCTGCTACAAATTACTTTTTAATAAGTCGCTGGGGTTTAATGGGGAGCCAGAGTGACAGCTCCCCTTAAACGACGAAGCCTGCATTGAAGATGTTCATATTCATCTCTAATGCAACCCGTGGGGTTGTGTTATGGGGGCATACCCCCATGGAAGGCATTAAATTTTGGGACATTTTAAATTGGCTTTCCAACGACCACGTGCACCGGGTGTACGAATAGGATACACAGCGTGTTTGTATCTTGTTTTGTTTTCTTAACGACTGTTTCAATTCTTCTTTTTGTTTGTTTTGTTTTTCAGGGCATGTTCATATTACAGATTTTAATATAGCAACGGAGTTGCCAAACGACTCACTAGCGACGTCTCTCTCTGGGACTAAACCTTACATGGGTGAGACTTTCTGTATAATCCTCAAAACGTTGGGTTTTTTTATGGGGGGCGGGGATGTGCCCACCAATTGTAATCACAGAGGTTACCTTGTTTGATGTTCTATATATAAACGGCAGAGAAGTGTCCAAAAGCATGTCTGAAGATCGCGTTTGAAGCCAAAGTTTACCTTGTTTGACGTTCTATATATAAACAGCAGAGAAGTGTCCAAAAGCATGTCTGAAGATCGCGTTTGAAGCCAAAGTTTACCTTGTTTGACGTTCTATATATAAACAGCAGAGAAGTGTCCAAAAGCATGTCAGAAGATCGCGTTTGAAGCCAGACAGTGGTATTCTAAAATAGAACATTTATTTAAAATCTTATTTTAGTCATTGAAAAGGCTCTGTTGATCGGAATTGATGTTACAGTGGCAGAAACATCAGGAATAGTCTCTCTTTAAAACGGAGAATAAAATATATTTTATGTGACGTAGGTTAGCGACTATGGTCAAAGGCTATTGAGAATGGCAAGCGACGGTAATATAAGAAACTTAATATGAACAATCTACACTATAGACTTAAATAATAAAAATGTACTCGAGATTTGCGGCTTTAAGACATAAATGGTTTCCGAGAGTGGGTGACAAGCTGTTTAACATTAATCTGCGTCTAGACTGTTCGTGAAGCCATCAAAGTAATCTAAAACTGATGTGTAGCCATGGGCTCTCGTTCAAACCGTAGTTCAATCGACCATTGTATTAATGGAACATTTCAAAACACTGAAGCTGTCTTCCCACTAGCTTTCGAAAGAGATTTAGAACCGTTTTGAAAACGTTTTAACAACTTTAAGAAACGTTTTGGCTGTTTCCACTACAAAGCTGTTATAACGTTTTATCCGAAACCCCCAAAATGAACCGTTTTAACACCGTTTGAGATAAAACGGATCAGTTATTGAATGTGGACGCCTTATTGCATTTTAACAGAAAGGCGTCGGGTGCCAGCATGTGCCTTTCATAATTGTATACTAAGATAAACATCC
This sequence comes from Gigantopelta aegis, assembly GCF_016097555.1. Classification (NCBI taxonomy): domain Eukaryota; kingdom Metazoa; phylum Mollusca; class Gastropoda; order Neomphalida; family Peltospiridae; genus Gigantopelta; species Gigantopelta aegis. The sequence continues at coordinate 17,518,871 of NC_054708.1, read as the reverse complement.
AGTTTCGAAATTACCTAAAAATTCAATGTATGACGATGCATATAATGAATTTATGGGCGTTTTATTTTCCTTTGTAGAGATGTAAAGGTGCCGCCATACGAGAACAGCTGATAATATCGTAGTCTGTCTTGTCACAATCGGATATTCTGGGGCGGGACGTAGCCCAGTGCTGAAGCGCGCGGTCGGTCTAGGATCGATCGCCGTCGGTGGACCCATTGGGCTATTTCTCGTTCCAGCCAGTGCACCACGACTGGTACATCAAAGGCCGTGGTATGTACTACCCTGTCTGTGGGATGGTGCATATAAAAGATCCCTTGCTGCTAATCGAAAAGAGTAGCCCATGAAGTGGCGACAGCGGGTTTCCTCTCTCAGTATCTGTGTGGTCCTTAACCAGATGTCTGACGCCATATAACCGTAAATAAAATGTGTTGGGTGCGTCGTTAAAACATTTTCTTCCAATCGGATATTCTCGTACAAGGCACTCGTATCGTGTGGCGGCGCCTTAATATATTGTCGGTAAGTGTCTTCTTTCATAGTGTACTTCCAGTGTGGAATACTTGTGCATCCACAACTGAAGTATTATTCTATGTTGAAACAAAAGAAGAAGTTTGTTTTGTTTAACGACACCACTAGAGCACATTGATTTATTAATCAACGGCTATTGGATATCAAACATTTGGTAATTTTGACATATAGTCTAAGAGAGGAAACCCGCTACCTTTTTTCATTAGCAGCAAGGGATCTTTTATATGCTCGATCCTACAGACAGGATAACACATACCACGGCCTTTGATATACCAGTCGTGGTGCACTGGTTGGAACGAGAAATAGCCCAAATGGGCCCACCGACGAGGATCGATCCGAAACCGACTATTCTATGTTGAAACCAAATGTATTCACAGGTAATTCGGAAATAGCAATATGTTTATGATAAATTGATTAGTGGTGATAAGTAATATGTTTGTTTTGCCGTGGAGCACATTAAGTCGATAATGATATGTACATTTAAATAGCCTTTTAGTTGTAAAAGTAAACACATTAGCCTAATTGTGTGATAAAAACAAAACCAACTGGAGATAGTGGCAGTTATTTTCGTTCGCGTCGTTTGATCACATTCGGACTGCTCATAGCCTATATGGCGAACAATCAGTCTCATAATTCTAAAGACGATGCCACACGATACGACTGCCGACTACGACAATCGGCGATTGCATAGCAACCAATGGAATCGTAATGTTATCTCGCCAGAATCGGCTGTAGTCGTGACTGTAAGCTCGTACGAGGCACTCGTATGGTGTGGTCATTTCAAACTTAGATTGCCGATCTCATGCGAAACGGAAATTTTTATTATTATTATTATTAGGTCGACGCACTGTAAACGAAAATGCACCCAACGAACGCGACAACAAACACACGCTCCCCCCCCCCCCCCCCCCCCCCCCCGTGTCGTTCGTCGTATTTCGTCATATTGCAGTCGTCTCGTTTGAAAAAGAAACATCAATGATTCCCAAGTTGGTTATTTCTTAATCGGTGCAACCATCGATAAAATGTGAACCAGGAAGAACGAATTAAAATATCAGTTATCACTCTTTTAAAATTAGGTCTGCTTCCAGTATCGTATCATTTCTTAGGTGATTATTTCCCTCGATAATTATTCAAAACTAGTAACCGTATTATTACAGTTGCTGTCAATTGCAGCTCTAGACGGCATTAATATATAATTATATGTAATAAAATATACATATTGGTATATTAGGCATAAATCAAATACAACGGTAAAATATCCGGCTATATTGAATAATGAGCTAACCAAGTCTTTATGTGGGTGTATGCGTGTGGACTGTTTCCGTTTGGGAGCAGGATCTGTAGTCCGTGCCATCCGACAATTTTTATTATTATTATTATGATTTTTAAAAATAATAATTTCAGTTCGGTTTGACGTAAGAAATAAAGTAAAAATGTTTTGAAAAAACCCAACCACAAAACAAAACAAAAAACCTATTTATGTGCAATTTAAAAAACAATCTGCTCAGAAATAAATAACTAGTAGTAGTATAGGTTATTAGCTTTAAGCCTTCCGGCGCATAGGCATACATTTTATATACAAATCAATAACATTTGACAAGTGGTGCATATATGGAGGATGGACAATTAAATATGTTGAGAACGAAAACATAATGCATTTTAAAGATATTTACCAATATTACATAATTTTTTTCAGTTTTGTATAGACAATAATTGACATTTTCGATGCGACCTTTCAATACCGTAATATCTACCTTGTTGAAGAAACAACTGGTGAGAAAAAACACAAAATTTTGTTGTGAGAGTATTATGATAATCTGGCGATGATATTCTAAGGTAGCAAGCAAAACGTATCTATTAAATGCTTATATATATATTACATTTACAAGCTTTAGGATTTCAAATTTCATGGGGAAACACTTTTTGGGTTCCGTGCCCTGAGGTCATGGGAACCCATCGGAAGCTGTTTTTAGGTTCCATGAAAACAAGTTATGGGAACCCATTTCTTATACCATAATGTAATGGATTGTCAAAATGCTATGCAGGTTGGGTAATATGTTCGAATCTTGCAAACTGACTTATTATTTTAAATGACAACAAATAAAGGTTCCAATCCAGCCAACTGACTGTTGTTTTACATCAAATAAAGGTTCCAATCCAGTCAACTGACTGGGTTTTTTTTTTTTTTTTTTTACATCAAATAAAGGTTCCAATCCAGCTAGCCCGAGTACTCTGACTGTAAGAGAGCTAGACGGACATTTGGACATAAACACGCTCTCATTACAGTCAGAGACCAACCTATGTCTTTTTTTGGCAATTCCTGACTACCAAACGGTAGGCAACGAGTCCCGCTCTAATACCACAACAATCCTATGTTTGACGTCAAATACGTTTACATCAATCATTTTCGAGTTAAGTGATACAAAAAAATCCGCATATTAATCACTAATACACTTACTACAGAAAGAAACCCGACAGCACCCACATTCAGCTACGCTTCGTGACACTCCGTTTCAACAATTGCAAAGCTCGGCGATCTATTTCGAGACTGGGCGATTCCGCCTTGTGCAGCAGTTACAGGGGTCATCTCATAAGAGGAGGCAGTACGTAGCACATACTTTTGCCGTATCCTGTCGATAACACCCCAAATGTATCCTTCAAATTCAAAATGGAATCAATAATGTGTAATTGTTTTGGTTTAATGACGTAATGAAATCCAAATTCATCCAAAACGGCATTGGCCAACTCTTCCATGTTGTAACTTCGCTTGATATGAGACGGCCCCTGTAACTGCTGCACAAGGCGGAATCGCCCAGTCTCGAAATAGATCGCCGAGCTTTGCAATTGTTGCGACGGAGTGTCACGAAGCGTAGTTGAATGTGGGTGCTGTCGGGTTTCTTTCTGTAGTAAGTGTATTAGTGATTAATATGTGGATTTTTTTGTATCACTTAACTCGAAAATGATTGATGTAAAGGTATTTGACGTCAAACATAGGATTGTTGTGGTATTAGAGCGGGACTCGTTGCCTACCGTTTGGTAGTCAGGAATTGCCAAAAAAAAGACATAGGTTGGTCTCTGACTGTAATGAGAGCGTGTTTATGTCCAAACGTCCGTCTAGCTCTCTTACAGTCAGAGTACTCGGGCTACAATCCAGCCAATACAACTGACGGGTTTTTTTTTTTTTTTACATCAAATAAAGGTTCCAATCCAGCCAACTGACTGTTTGCATTACGGCCAGTTCTGGGCTGAAAGTTGAGTCCGCCCATGCTATCCAACGCACAAACCCGTGAAAAGAGACACATTTTCAAACTCAATATTTTCGACGCAGTCGCGCCCCTTACCCTCCCCTCCACATTACATACGCATGCTATTCTGACTGACAGCTACATAAATATAACAATTTACGTCATTTCCGCCCTTAATGAAAAGACAGGAAATAGTGGAGCTTATTCGATTGTCACCTTCAGTACTCAAGTGCGTGCGTGACATCGGCAATAAATTTGTCGACTTCAGTGACAGTAATAAAAAGTTAATTATTTTTATCAAATAATATTTGAATTAAAATCCTATTTTAGGTCCCTAAATTTAACAGCGACACTACAAATAATTAGCGCCAGTGATTTTGGTTCAAATGTGCAATGTACATATGGATCAATTATTTATATATATGCGTACTCGGGTACAATGTAGGCGTATACCTATTATTACCTACGTCATCGAAACGGGAATGGACCCGTGTTCTTTGAAGTAGATGTCATGATGTCAATATTACAATTTCTGGTCGGGTTTGATTTGAGCGCGGTGTTGAACTCTGATTCGGGTTTACTCAAACACTGAGAGGTATGGCGAACACAAAAATCCGAATCGGGTGTCGTGATTGTGTTGAAAACTATCTCCAGTAGTTTTATATGAGAAACATTATTATTTGTATAATTTATTACATATAGATAAATATATATATTTTTTTAATCGACATAATAATCATGGGAAACGAAATTTCGGTTCCGTGGTTTTGCCGACACACAACCGGTAACGATCGTTACCGTGAAATCCGATGGCCTGCACATAGGAGAGTTTTCTAGCATAGTGTCTCTCTCTCTTGAATAAAGTTATCAGTTAAACGTATATTCAGGCCCATATCCAATGGGGGGGGGGGATGGGGGGGGGGGGGGGGGGGGGGGGTCGGTCGACCCCCTCCCTCCTACCGGTGACTTTTTTTTCAATATGCCCTCGGAACTCCCTAAGCAACTCTGGCGCTTCGCGCCCTCGTGTGAGCCTCACCATAAGCCTAAACGACCCCCCCCCCCCCCCCCCCCTCAAAATCCTGCTACGGGCCTGATTTGTACATTTTAAAAAAAATATACTCTTCAAAAAAAGAAACGCATAGAGCATATTTTTCATAACATTAATTTTGAAATAACACAATAGTGAATGTTTTAGTATTATCTTATTCTATAGCTAGTGGATATGATATCATGCAATTCTGAAGCTGACAAAACGCATGATTTGACGTCAGCACGTGCAAATATGTTTTTCACAATATCCATAATAATGGTTGCAGAGCTCACATTTATCACTTACAAATCATGCACGTACAGCACGTGCACTACCCCTTGACAGAAAATTGAGTTACATTCACACACGCATTATCGATAGTGTCGCTACGTAACGTTGAAATTATGCCCAGGCTGACAGAACCACAACGTAACAACGCAATTGGCCGGATGGAAGCTGGGGAATCGCAATCAACAGTTGCACGTCTTTTCAACACATCTCAGAGTACAATATCTAGGCTTTGGCACCGTTATCAGCAAACTGGAGTGTCACGTGACCGCCCCAGATCCGGTCGTCCCAGAGTTACCACACCGGCGCAAGACAGATACATACGTCTACGACATTTACGTGACAGATTCCTAACTGCTTCATCATCAACTTCTGCCATACCTGGGATGCGAAGAATTTCGGACCAGACCGTAAGAAACCGTTTACGTGAAGCCAGTATCCGAGCTAGAAGATCAGCTAGACGGATAATTTTAACCGCGCAACATAGGCGTCTACGGCTTACATGGTGCAGACGTTGTCTGATATGGCGTCGACAGCAGTGGCGAAGAGTGGCTTGCAGCGACGAGTCGCGTTTTTTGCTTCAACGCGCCGACGGCAGAGCTAGAGTTTACCGACGACGTAACGAGCGTTATGCCAATAATTGTGTGCGGCAGGTGGACAGATATGGAGGGGGGAGTGTTATGGTATGGGCGGCCATCACTTACACTGGCAGAACAGACCTTGTACATGTCCCAGGTCATCTAACAGCCCAACGTTACTGCAACGAAATTCTCCAGCGTCACGCCATACCTTTCAACGCAGAAAATGTCATCTTCCAGCACGACAATGCACGACCACATAGCGCACGTATAACAACAGACTTCCTGAATCAACACAATGTCGGAGTGATGCCATGGCCTTCAAGATCACCTGATCTTAACCCCATCGAGCACCTGTGGGATGAACTAGATCGACGTTTACGGCAACGTAACCCTGCGCCACAAACGCTACCCCAGCTGCTCCAGGCTTTGCAACAAACATGGGCTACAATTCCCCAGCCTGTGCTTCAAGCATTATTTGATTCCATGCGTAGGAGGTGCCAAGGCGTCATTGCTGTTTATACTCGATATTAGTATCCATGACCGTGACCTTGATACGATGGCCTAATCATGTTGATTTGATAGACGATTTCATTCCAAGTGATGATCTAATCATGTTTAACAAGTTTCAATTTTACTGCTCTGGTATTGAGCAAAGATATGATGCTATAAATTTGCAATCCAATCATAACATATACCAGTTATGCGTTTCTTTTTTTGAAGAGTATATTTCAGTACTATTGACATGCTGATTACACCAAACATCTCTAAAACCTAGTAATAACATTGTAAAGCCAATTAGAACTATTTTGACATTCTAGTATATCATCATATTGTGATTTCATATTAAATTTCATAGCATGAAAAAAAGCGTTCCCTGTGGGACGGACTATAGCTCATTCGGTAGCCAGTACCCTTGCGTCAGGTGCATGGGTCGGAGGATCGAACCTCCTCGGTGGACTCCTTCTCTGATTGGGTTTTCCCCATATCCATCATTGCCCCAAAGCTGGTATATCAAAGACCATGGTATGTGTTGTCCTGTCTGTGGGGAAAGTGCATATAAAATATATCTGGCTACTAATGAAAAAATATATAGCGGATTTCCTCTGAAAACTATTTGTCATAATTACCAAATGTTTGACATCCCAATAGCCGAGCTTTAATTAATCAATGTGCTCTGATGGTGTCGCTAAACAAAACAGAAATGCCACTAAATTTGTTTACAGTATAGACACCTCAAAACAAATCGGTGTCACGTGCAGGGAAATTGAACAAACTGGAGAGGGATAACAGAACAGATACTCCCCCCTCCCCTGGCAACAGTAATCTGGTGGGGGATGTACCTATGGATGACAGCATGGTGTTAGCATTTACGGTTGCTGTAACCCTGAGAAAAAGAAAAAGAATGCATTCCATTATCATGTATCTGAACTGTCAATACTTTTTGGGATTTTATTGATTACGTCATCTCAAGGAAATTCCAGTGAACTAAGCAAGAATGCGCTACGTACATGTTAACGTTACCACGTAAATATGATATTGGTATGCGTGGTTATGGTTGGCACAAAGGTCTGTCTGCTGTCAGTCAAAACATCAAACGGGTGCAAATGACCATGCATACCAGGAGTAAGTGATCTGGGGCCTAATTCACTAAAGTCTTTCAACTTTGCGATCTCGCAGTGCAATGCTAAACGACTCACAAAGAGGATGCTTTGTTGTCTAACAGAGCCTAAGAGACCTTTCTGAATTAGGCTACTGGGGCCCCGTTCCACGAAGCGATCTTAGCCCTAAGATCAACTTAAGTGCATAGGGTAGTTATGCACTTAAGGTAATCTTAGGGCTAAGATCGCTTCGTGGAATGGGGCCCTGGTAACTGATTTGTACCACGCCCCTAAGTGACGTTGCGTGACGTGATACGATGTTTGGGCAGTTGAGAGGTGGGGCTTAAAAATGTGTGGTTATAAAGATTTACTGCACACTTTTGTCAACCCCCTGCTACCGACTTAGTCGGGCTGCTGGTGCTCCCTTGCAACTGCCAGTGCAGGCGGTCCCTCCTCCCCCCCCTTCCCCCACACACACTTTTCCTGTCATGGACAGGCGTGCCCTACAACAGTTTGTTCTGAATGTGCACTTAAAACCCTATGACCTGACCTTTTGTCAATGGAAAAGTGGATCCAGGAAATAATTTTTGCTAACAGAAGGGCACATGAACCAATTCACCAAAAGGGCATCTCATTGGGGGAAAATAGGCATTTAAATATTTTCAGGGATGGACGTGTCCCTTAAATTGGAATTGCAGGTGCCTTATGAACAGGGTCATATTTATTACATTTATTCAGAATCAAATGTTTTTGATCAACCATATATTAAATACTAGTATATTATGCATGGAAGCCTAGCAGCCTAAAATACAGAGGTGGATTCAAGGGAAACCCCTTCCCTGCCCCTAAATATTCAAGTGTCCCATTTTTTCTAATAGGATATCATACCCTTTTGACAAGCTGGTCTATGTGCCCTAGCTTTTACTGTTAGTCTCCCCCCCCCCCCCCCAAAAAAAAAAAAAAAAAAAAAAATCCCCACAAAAAACAGAGAGTATTTTTCCTGGATCTGCCCCTGAAATAAGTATTGTGGTAGTAAAAAAAAAAGAACCAGGATACTGTAACAGAGGATCTTTGCTGGGAGCACAAAAAGGTAATTTAAAAAAACAATAATAATTAAAAAACCCAACACTTTTTATATTTCTCTGGGCTGCAACTAACCATCTGCACCTCCTCTAGGTGTGACCCTGCATCTACTGTTTAAGTTTTCACTTCTTTTAGTTTATTATGATTTCTGTATTTGCAGCTCCAGAGGTGTTTTGCACAGCTTTAGAGGAATGCCGTGGGTACGAGTTTGCGATTGACTGGTGGTCATTAGGGGTTGTTGCCTATGAGTTACTTAAAGGAAGAGTAAGTTTTATCTCTAAGCAGCTGTCTTATTTAACAGGGTTTTTTTTCTTGATTATACATAAAACATTGGTAGTAAATCTTAAGGCAGAGATGAATTTTACTTGTAGAATGCAGGATATTGTATTTCAGGCATCTAGTTTTCACATTTTATGGGGGAGCATACCAGTACCCATTACACACACACCCCCCCCCCCCTGGAAACTTTGCTTTGCACCCTCAATCTCAGTCTACTTGCTTGTGCCGTGCTGTTTCTGATGAACTCAGTATCTTCTTTTAACAAGTTGATATATTAATAGTACTGTTGTCGTATGACTTGTGACATAATGACAAGAAAGAGATGTTTGTTCAACAATACCACCCCTTGCCCCCGATATTAATAACAATGAGGCAGAAGTAGTGACATATGTCTTGGAGGCATGATAGCCACCCAAGTAGGGTGTATTTTTGGAGCAGGTTTTATTTATTTTATTTAAGTTCAAAAATGATTTCTTGGAGTGAGGCTATACTATACTGATGTTCAAAAGAAACTTGAAAGGCTTGAAATTGTATTATAGAAAACCAACAAATGGTTTGATGGGATATGAAAGTATCTTGAAGTTCAACATTAATACGTCACCATGCTCTTCGTGATACATGCAAAGTGTTTAAAAGGTGGTTTCTAAATTGGTTCTTTTCGATTAGCAACAATATTTTTCAAATTATTCAAATTTTATTTATGTAAAGTTTCTTTCTGACTTCAGTATATAAGTCATTTGATTAATACACTGTTTGATACCCATAGTAGGGTTTAAGCTGGATGCCAAAAATTAATTACAATTTTGCAGATTTGATCAGAAAATCTGTAGCCAAATTCAAGTACCGGTAAAATTTAGCTAAAAAGAATTATTTTTAAATTAGCTATGACACATACAAATGACACATAGGTTTCGGAATTAGCTTTTAGGCGAATTGGTAATGACATATTTATAGGATATTAAACAAGCTTCCATTTCGTATCATGTTTATTTCCAGAGTGAAATAATTTTCAATTGTCACAAGCTTTAGCGAGTGACAATGAAAATTATTTCACGAGGGACATAAACATGATACGAAATGGTAGCGAGTTTAATATCCTATTTATTACCCATAATCGATCTTAATTTATATCACTCATCTCATTTTGTTGACGTTCATGTAAGGTTGTAGGGCGCCAATTGATGACATCATCGTGTGATGTCAAAAGTGTTATGTCTCACTTGACATTCTAGTGGGACATATCACTTTGATATGTACCAAGATATTTTTAACCATATGGGTAATAAATTTATCAATTTCAACTTTGAGTACGTTGCATCTGGCGATTTAGCGAATGACAGTTTAAACTCTGCATACAGTACATGTAGAATTTATTAGAAAACCCTGTACCGAATTTATCATGTGTATATATAATATAATATTATGTGTTTTGTTTCAGAGACCATTTGAGATCCACACGCATATGTCTCTAGTGGAAGTGAAGCATCTGTTGTATAACTATAAGTTACACTATCATGGTGACAACGGCATGCGTGATCTATTGCGGCAGGTACTCTTCAAATGTTAACTTCATAACAAAGTAAAGTTAAAATCAGACAATAGCCAAGTTGTTTATAAAGAATACTATATGAGTGGCTGTTAAAAAGTTTGTTTTGTTTAACGACACCTCTAAAGCACATTGATTTATTAATCATCGGCTGTTGGATGTCAAACATTTGGTAATTTTGACATATAGTCTTAGAGAGGAAACCCACTACTTTTGTCCATTAGTAGCAATGGATCTTTTATATGCTTCATCCCACAGACAGGATAGCATATACCATGGCCTTTGATACACCAGTCGTGGTGCACTGGCTGGAATGAGAAATAGCTTAATGGGCTCACTGATGGGGATCGATCCTAGACTGACCGCGCATCAAGCGAGCGCTTTACCAAGTGTTGGGCTACGTCCCGCCCCAATCTGATTAAAATTAGCTCTACTGGTCTACCAGTAGATCTAACAGCATTGCGTGGACTCCCATGTCCAGGTGACATTTCATCTATAAATAACAGTTTAAATATCGACCAATTACACTTTGCCTGTTATAGCGTTATTCGAGAGCATACAAATTTTAAAAATATCGGGCGAGACTATTTATGCAGTAGGTGAACTTATTGGTCTATTTCAACATTGAAAAAAACAGGGGGGAAATGCAATAATAAACTCTGGATTGTTTACTAGTATAAACAGATTTTATGGCTATACCATCACGTTTTTTAAAACAAATTTGATATAATTTTATATTGAAAATAGTTTCCGGCTTACTTCGTAATTCACCCGAATCATTTCGAATACCCTCGGTATAAACCCGAATGTTTTCATATACTTTTCAAATCACAGGCATGATTTTGCAAGTAAGGTTTTGATTGGTCGAATGAAAGGTCAACTGGACATGAGCTCCAACGGGCTGCTGTTAGATCCACATGTAATAGTGGAGCTAATTTTAATTAGATTGCGTCCCACCCCTAAAATATGAAAGGTAGTTTTGTGTGGATGTTTTATGTTCTTTATGCCTAAATTATTACACATATTACCATATATCCATTTGCTCAGCTCCTGGAGCTTGATCCAAAACAGCGGTTGTCATCTCTAGCTCACCTAAAGCACCACCCCTACTTGGCGGATAGTCCCTTTGACAAGATTCTCAGAAAGGAGATCAAGCCATCATTCGTGCCTTCCGTGAGTACAATCCCATGTCATTGTTTAGGGACCATCCATAATTTTCACATTTTTACGAGCGTACAAACCATACGCGGGAGGGAGGGGGTTAAGGGGCCAGCGTACACTTTTTTTGAAAATGAAAAATGTCAATCAACATTTTTCATTTTCTGATGTCCACTTTTAAGGGGGGGGGGGGGGGGGGGGGGGGGTCAAAAGTGTACGGTTTGTACGCTCGTGAAAATGTTGAAAATTATGGACGGCCCATTAGAGGAATAGCTACAGGGTTTTATTTCTAAAATTTGACTTCACGCTCATGTATTTGACTTTAGGAATTTTCAGTTTCATTTCAAATACTAGTACGTATATCTTATTAAGCTCAGTTATGCTATACATGTATTTGTTTAATTTATTATATCTATTTTGCATTACAAATTGTTTAACAAGTGTTATGTATTGTCTTCAAAATATGTCTTTATATATTAATAACAAAAGGGAATTACAGTAGAATCTCGCTGGCTCGACCTCGGAAGGGTCGATCACACCGCAACGCTCGAACCAAAAACTAAATCCCGAGTTTTTTTGTTCAGTAAACCCTTATATTAACTGCTGAAGGGTCGAACACGTCCAGGGTCGACTATAAGCCTTCGCTCGAACTAAATTTTCGGTCCCATCTATGTGAATAGCTATATTTCCCTCGAACTGGTGATCCATGAAATATCAATTAGGCCAAATAATAAAAAAAAAGAGTTGGTGATCGTCCTTTTGATCACACAAATCAGAGTGGGGGGGGGGGTGTTAATTTTCTGTGAAAAACTTTATAAAACCCTGGAGACCAGGAGTAGCAGTCAACAGCGCATGCGCCTGGATGTTGTAGTTCCTTCACTGGCCGCCAGATGGACCTGGTGATGGTTTAACCCGTTATGGTGCTTAAGAAAGTTGAATTGCAATCTAATTAAAATTAGCTCCACTATTACATGTGGATCTAACACCAGCCAGTTGGAGCTCATGTCCACCAATCAAAACCTTACTTGCAGAATCCTGCCAGTGATTTAAAACTAACAACACTGCGTAGTTCCCAATGTCCAGGTAACATTTCGTATGTAAATAATAATTTAAATATTGACCAATCACACTTCGCCTTTTATAACGTTATTTGGGAGCATACAGATTCTAAAAATATCGGGCAAGTCTATTTTAGTGGCTGCAGTACAGCGAACCATACCAATACGTACGGGGTGGGTTATCAGTTTTCAATTTTACATTAAAAATTATTTATTTATTTATATATAAAAAACCCCAACTAAACAGTCTTCAGTTTTACATTACAAATTATTTATTTTATAAAATAAAACATGTTTTAAGGCATTCGTAATTCACATGAAACATGTCGTATACCCTCAGGATAATTCGGAATGTTTTCAATTTATTTTTAAATCACTGGCAGGATTCTGCAAGTAAGGTTTTGATTGGTGGACATGAGCTCCAACTGGCTGGTGTTAGATCCACATGTAATTGTGGAGCTAATTTTAATTAGATTGGTTGAATTGCTGCTATCCCGACATATTTTTAACAGTTTTTAACAAACTAAAAAATAAAATAATTTCAGGGGCGGGTGCATTTTTCAGGTACGGACGGGGACGATCACCAACTCTTTTTTTTTATTTGGCCTTATGGCAAACCGCCAAACAGGACTAACAATTGCTGCGCTTGGGCAGTTGGTTATTATAACCTTCGGATTAATTATTTAGGCGGAACGAACTATAGAAAGAAAGAAAGAAATGTTTTATTTAACGATGCAGACAGATGAATCAGGGAATCGCAACACTAGCTATGCAATCCTTTTGTCACCACACTTGTCATGTTGTTTGTTAACGGATATCGGTAATGATCTTTCAAGTACAGCTAGTGTTACTGCAACTGTTAGATGAACTGTGATACCAATCAAACAATTAGTGCACAAACGGGCCTCAGCATAAAGCGTTACTTTGAAAACGACTACATTTCTGAAAAGTGGGCAGTGCTGCGTTTTTTATTGTTGAAATATTCAGATTGTTCAGTAATATGTTCATGTAAATACAGATCAAGAATTTGCCATTTATTTATTTGATTTCAGTGCATTTACGTGTATTACACAATTTGTATCTAATTCAACTTTCTAACTGATGTTACGGAAATGTCCGATGTTGACTGAATGGTTCGGTCGAACTACCCGATGGGTCGAACACTTTCTCGAGCACCGACGGGGTTCGAGCCAACGGGATTTAACTGTATATACATTTACATTAGGAATTTGTATGCCAAAATTAGGATTCAAACACAACATAGCCTTTGGGGAATGGTGCTGATTATCGAAATCTAGAAACTTAGGTGATAAAACCTTGAGCTATGTTGTATTTGACTATTTGCGGACTGTCATAAATTAAATTTGATTGGCAATGTGAAGCAGAGGTAGTAAAGTAGATGTGTATGTATATTGTGAAAACAGGGGTCGAATTTTAATTTTGGGGAGACATGGAAAGTGTTGCTTTCAGTTTAATAACAACAATTAGGTCACCAAGACAAGATGAAGGGGCACGAAGGTAAAACTGGCTGCAAGCATGTTTGGTTATTAAAAATTGATTTGCCAAACCGTCAGTTCTTTTTTTCGCTAATTTTTATTATTTTTCGCAATTAAGGATACATGCATAATACAACATTGGATGTATGGGAAGGGCACAGAGGCAAACCAGGTAGCGCACCACAGCATTTTTCATGCCATCAATAAAGTTACTCTAGCCTATGCAATTTGTTGGATACGGATGCCTAGATATGTGTGTGGTTGTCATGCATTTGTATTGACTGGACAGTAGCTCAAATGTCTTCTGGTCCTAGCCCGCGGTCACGGCCAAACTCGCACTCTGCAAGTCCACAGCTAATAACTATATCAAATGGCAAAACTAAGTTTAGTTGAAAAAAAGTTTGTTTTGTTTAACGACACCAATAGAGCACATTGATTAATTCATCATCGGCTATTGGATGTCAAACATTATATGGTAATTCTGACATCAGACGAAACCCGCTATTTTTTTTCATTAGCAGTGAGGGATCTTTTATATGCACTCTCCCACTGACAGGAAAGCACATACCACGGCCATTGACCAGTTGTGGTGCACTGGTTGGATTGAGACAAAACCCAATAATTTTAATGGATCCACCGAGTTGCTTCAATCCTGTGATCCAAGCACTTCAAGTGATCACTCAACCGACTAAGCTAAAATCGGCCCCTGTCATCGACAAATGTCCCATTTTAGGTACACAACAGCAAGTAAGGATTGGGCAACCACAACATGTTCTGCCAGTGCTGTGGTAAAATTCAAATCCTGTGAGTTTAATCCCAACACACTGAGCATAATGTTTTCTCATATTGCATGTTAGCATAATACTATCTTATGTGGTGTTAGACATGGAGTTAGTTTGGGGAACTATTTAAGATATTACTGTATTGATCAGGCCGTAGGAACGACTTTAGTAGTTGGGCGGGGTTTGGGGGGGGGGGGGGGACACTGACGGATCTGGTACAAACTCTATATCAGATTTTGGTTACAATGGCAAACATTAATGTGATAAAAAAAAGTCTCACAAGTTGGGAGACATATGCCCCCCCCCACCCCCACCCCCCACCCCACCCCCCACCCCCCCCCACCCCCTGTTCCTACGGGCCTGTTGATACCATGTATAAATTCACATGATACATGTAAGTGGAGCTTAAACTATAGTCTCAGGTGAGTGGTGGGGAGTGAGAGTGATAGCTCCCCTTAAATGATGAAGACTGCAGAGTCCAATCCTATCTCATATTGTTACAGAGTTCTTACACGTTCTGGAATGTCCTTGAAGTTTGTGATTTTAAAATCCAGGCCTGGAATGTCTTGGAAAAAGCATTAAATTTTATTTTGTCCTGAAAATGTCCTGGAAATTTAGGCCAAAAATTTTATGATTTATTTTTTCCACATCTTTACTTTTGTTGTCCTCATAACCTGTCTAAAGTTAGATTTAGAAAACAATTTGTTATAAAAACATTCATTGATTGAATGAACATTTCATGTCCTGGAAAAAAAAATATGTCCTGGTCCTGGAAAAGTCCTGACATTTTATGTTTTTGCAAGTGTAAGAACCATGTGTTAGTATTTATGATTAAATACACTAATTTTAAAACTGCTCTTTACCAGGACAAGGTGAATTTTCTGTTTTCCTCTTCTTCCGTTTGCAGAAAGACCACCTCAACTGTGATCCAACATATGAACTAGAAGAAATGATTATAGAAACAAAACCACTACACAAGAAGAAGAAAAGACTAGCGAAACAAAACTCCAAAAAGACCGATTCCTCGACTCAGTGTTCAGTAGACGTTCCAGTAGGTTGCTAACTTCCTAACTCCATCTTTGTTCCTTGGTATAGGCTAGGCTACTAGTCTGCTCCATGGCACTAGTTAGCAATATCCTTTTTCATTTCATGATTGAACATTTGTAACTACAGTAACCGTTTGGCACTCAAAATAATTGTTTTCAATGTGAATGTTAATAACACAAATAGTGGCTTACAGTGCCAGAAAATTGATTAGAGATTTAGAAAGTGAAACATTATAATTATTTTTCCTAAAAATTTTTTTTATATATACATGAATGTATGAGTACTGGAACGATGTTTACTTTTATTTTATTCACATTAACAACTAAAGTTCTATTTATTCTGTTTTTAACAAATCTTTAAAGAATTGTATTCAAATAACATTTTATAATAAATTTATCATTAAAAATTACAAATAAAGATGTGTAAATGGGAACATTTTAAACTAAGTTACATCATTTTGTATGTTTGCCTAATTGTGATGATGTCATATTTATTTCTGACAAGAAGTTTGTTTTGTCCACTAGAGCACATTGATTAATTAATCATCGGCTATTGGATGTCAAACATTTGGTAATTCTGACTTGTAATCAGAGTAAACCCTCTACATTATTCCTAATGCAGAAAGGGACCTTTTATATGCACAATCCCACATACAAGATAGCACATACCACGGCCTTTGATATACCAGTCGTGGTGCACTGGCTGTAACGAGAAATAGCTCAATGAGCTCACCGACGGGAATTGATCCCAGACAGATGGTACATCAAGCGATTGCTTTACCACTGGTCTACATACCGCCCCTAGTTCTGACTAAGGCATCGATTAGTAAGTGTTAAATTTCCCCACCATATGGTGTTACAGCAATAACTGGTCTTTTCTTAGTACACTTGTATTAACAAAAATGTATATACAGTGAAACTCCTTTAAAACTGGACACCCTTGGGACCAAGTAAAAAGTCTGGTTTTAAGAGGTATCCGGTTTAGAGAGGTTCTCTTCAGTATATATATTTAAAAAGGGGCTGCAAAAAATGTCTGGTTTTTAGGGAATTCCACTTTACAGAGGGTCCGGTTTTGAGAGGTTTCGCTGTATATATTTTCCCTGTTACAAATGGAGTAGTAAATGCTATAGCATCACTCACTTCAAACTGTTAGCAGTGTCTCTGTCAAGTATAGCCTACAAATAAATTTTAAAATAATCTAACATGATATTATTAATTTATAATTTGGCAGGAGTTGGATGAAGCTAACCTCTTCCTGAAAAGCATGGGAAAGGAGTTCACAAAATACAACAGAGAAAAGTAAATTAAAGCTGTCACCATATAATTCGCTATGTAACAATGTTTAAATAAAATAAATAAAATATCACAGTATGTATGTATTTGTGTGTGTGTATGCATATATATATATATATATATATATATATAATTTAAGCTAACATTTGTTTTTTAGTTTCTGATATGAGACCTTGCTAAAGTTTTATTTCACTAATATCATCCTGGTCAAGAAACTGGTATAATTGACATTATCTAGTTCTGAAGAGTGAATAGTTACCAATTTTCAGACTTCCATATATTGAGTTTTATCATCAATTGATTACATATAATAAAGTAGAGTCCTACTATAGAGGGTTCAAGATACAGTATATTTGTCATAAACGGAAAGGTACTTAAACTGGATCTTCAATTCCACTCTCATTGAGTGCCTACATAATATTTGTCTTTTTATTTATGAAATAAATTTATTTTAAAGTTATGTAATCATGTAGTAAATAATTAACCCACAAAAATTTATATAGTAAAGAGATTCATTTTGCATCAACATCTATAACAATCTTTCTTTCAGAGATCTCCTTGTGAAAAGTGAAAAGGACAAAATATATACCCTGGTGACAGAGGCAGATAAGTTAGTACTACAGTGTCAAGCATAATTTTAATCTTCCCATTATTGTTAATTAATGTTGATATGCTAGTTTTCCCTTAATTATACATGTTATTTATTTAAATTTATTATTTATTTAGTTTTGTTTTGTTTGGTTTAGTTTTTTAGTTTAATGTTATATTTAGTTTAGTTTTAGGTTTTTAAAAAAATATTTTACCAGTTTAGATGTTTTTTTTTATTTATTTATTTATTTATTTAGTAGTGTTAGTGAGTACCTCAGGGTCAATGCTTATGGTCCGATTTCTGCTTTTGGTTGGTCATAGCTGATGGCTTTTGTGACTTCTGCTGTCTCAATATACACAACAAGAATTACTTGCTTTTTGAAATATTTATTACATTACTATTAGAGTTACTCTGACAGGTTTGCTCAGCTTTGTGCTTGTCCTGTGTCTACCTCGGTTCTCCATGGGTGAGTCCTATACCCTGTGTCCCGGTACGGTCCCCAGTGGGGGTGAGCATCTCTGGTGGGGGTGAGCATCCCAAGTGTGCTTAGCTTCTGTCATCTGGTGTCATCTTCCCGGTGTGCTGAGCTGAAAGCTGTCGATAGTTGGTAGCGATGCCTTTTTATATTGAATCACCAAAGTCGGAGGGCAGGGGGGGAAGGGGGTACCATCTATCTTCGCATCACTTCATTACATCTGTCCACCTGTCTTGTCATTGGATGTCTCCAGTGAAATATCTCGTCCAGAGTTCATTGGTTTATTAATTCTGGTTATTCTTGGATCATAGATAGTGTTAGTGTTTGTTTTAGTTTCTTTTAAATATATATTTACTGGTTTAGATATTGTTATTGTTTTTGTTGTTGTTGTTGTATAAAATTTGAATATTTTTCTGTGTTTTGTGGTCTAACAGGTTTTTTTCTTCTTCTTCAGAGCTCTTCAACATGAAAGTGAAAAAGATACTGTAAACAACATAGTGACTGATACAGAAACTGCTATGTAGGTACCTTCCTATATAATTCACATTGTCCCATTATTTAATAATTAATATTGTTGCATTATACATACTATATATGCATATATTTCAAACACAGATATTAAAAGTGTAAGTGTCATATTTTGCTATTTTTACATGCATAATTAAGTAATCGATATCACACATAATCTTTGCGTAAATAACTTGGAAATTTGCTTACAAGCCCTGTAAATGGAGAACTTTTCAATACAATTAAATTCCTATTTTATCAAATAACAAATCATATAAAATCAGTGAATCCACACACTCTGACACATACCACAGTGTTTGATATACCAGTCGTGTTAATGTAACTCCAATAAAAAAACATTTCTACGAATAAATTAAATTATTTGGTAGTATTTTTTTATGGGCATATAGTTGAAAGTACCATATAATGTTTACATTTTGAAGCAAAAGTTAATAAATAAATTTGGTGGGAAGCCACCTTTATGCATCTTCATAAAACCACACCATTAATTTTTTTAAAAAGAACTACAATGTAAATAAAATCGGTTTCAGAAAACAATAGTTTATAAAGTTGTATCCAGTGTTTCTGCCAGAAAGAATTTTTTGGGTATGGCACTATGAAATTGAATGCAACCACAGTCAACAGGGGGTATGGGGTAAAGTTTAGGGTTAGGGTCAAGAAAATCATACATTAATGATAAGAGTAATTAATTTTGTCAAAAGGTTAACTTAAAAAACAAATCTGGGTATGGCACCATACCCGTTTTACCCTCTGGCAGAAACCCTGGTATCCTAACATAAATTATAAACAGGGAGGCTGCAAGGGCCTGGAACCACCCACTTTGTCCTGTTATTAATGTGCTCAGAAACGCCATATTTGAACTCCTGAAAATTCTTTCATATTTTAATGTTTATTGTTCCGCCTTCGTGATTCAAGATAAAAACATACAAATGCAACCATGATTATTATTTATTTTTTTTTACACTATTAGACAAATATCTCCATTTAAATATTACAGTTTATGCATAAATGTATATTATATTTATTTTTGTATTCCTTTTTTTTTTCTGTCTTTTTTTTTTTGCCCCTCCCCACTGGGCGTAATGATGTCACGTGGGACTGATTGACATTTTTATTTCCTCCTCAACTCCAATACATGTATATATATATATTATTTTATTTATAGTCTTAATTGGTTTTGATTTTTTTTCTTCCAGAAACTTAAAACATCAAAATGCTAAAACTTAACTACCAGTGAAGATCTGTTACGTACCACCAGTTCTTACAAAAAGCAGTTTTGAGAGCTTCCATATATGAAGTATTGTAATGGGCTCCAACTCTGGGCCAGAATGTGGCTCAGTGGTCAAGAATTTGCTCGAGGCACGCTGGGTTAAACGATCGATTATCTACCATCAGTGGATCAGTTAGGTTTTTGTCCAAATCCAACGAGGACTCCACAACTGGTATTTGCTAACCTGTTTATGGGAGAATGCATACAAAAGATCCCTTGCTGCTGTTTGGCAGTAATTATAGCCCATGTGCCAGCAGCAGGTTTCTTCTCTGTAGACCAAGTGTTGAAATAATCATTGGAGACACCAAACAGCCATTAATGTGCTGACATGTTGTTAACCACAATACTTTCTTTTCTTTTCCTAAATCAATCTCCAACTCCCATCTCTACTCATACCTGTTCAAGCCACTCTGTATGGCTTTCTGTCAACTGGACCCCATGCTTAATATAAAACTTATAAAAAGTCTATGATTAAAGCTTTAATAACTAAAGTTACTCCAATACAAATAGCTACAGTCTTCAGTTTGATTCTTAAATGTCTTATAAGCATGGAGCCACATTGAGCGTCCATTAGTAGGTACATGGCAGGCAGTGATTTCTCAGTGCCTGCTACTGCTTGTACCACTGATTATTAAATCCCCTATGGGTGCAACCGGAGGGGATTATATGTTTCATATTTGTTCTTCTGTCTCTCCCATATATATATATATATATATATATATATAGTTCTCTGGACGTTTTTTCCAATCTGTCTCAAGATATTGAGCTGAAATTTTGTGTATTGCTTTATCATGTATTGTTGGAGAACATATTTGACTTTCATGGTGATTTACCAATTTTTGACAGAGTTATGGCCCTTGAATTTAGGAGATACGAAAAAACAAAACATTCTGCAAATATTTTTGTGGAATGCCTCAAGATATTGAGCTGAAATTTTGTGTATAGCTTTATTATGTACTGTTACAGATCAAGTTTGAATTTTATGACAAAGTTATGGCCCTTGAACTTAAGAGATATGAACCTTTGTTGGACCCAGTAGGGGACATGTATTGCTTTAGCAGTACTCTCAGGATGCTTGTTTTTAGAGATGATGAACACTGTGGGCCTTGGTTATTTATCCATCAAGTATCAAGGCATTTCTTTCTTCTTTTTTCATTTTCACCTTCTTGAGGTACATGCTCATTTACATAAAACGATAATGCAAAATTAACATGGTAATGTTTTATTGTGCATTTGGGAATACTGACTTTTGTTTAACAGTTGCTGCCTAACACGTAGATAATGCCATCACAGTACTTCGTATACATGTGTTTACAGAATATTTGAACAGACTTTGATGTGTTCACACCGATTGTTTTCATTCATGAAAGAAAAATTAGCAAAGACATAATATAGTATTCCAGCAGAACTTACAAGATCTGAGATCAAATTGTTACTTTGTATTCTAAAGTATTTACATTGTTTGAAGGATGCATTTCATCCCTTAGTAGTTTACAGTTCACAACTGTTGTACATACATTTTAGTTTCGTTGTTATTTCAAGTTGCTCAATATCTTATGCTAGATTTCATATACATTATTTTGAACAAACAGTTAATTTCAGCTCAAAATGTTATGTTCCAAATGACGATGTATATTTCTCTAACAAAACACATTTAAATTTCAATATGTTTTTTTTTTTTTCAATTCAAATGTCCAAGTTATACTGATTATTGCAAAGTGGAAAATATATTTTTCTATGCTGCATTATAACATACCTGGTGGTGTCTTCTTTTTTTATGTGTACTGTATTTATACATTGCAAAGGGATGTACATACATGTCTATGTGAACATTCTAAAGCCATCTTTGACTCTTGTTATTTGTTCATTTATGATTACTTGTATTGCAGTATGTCAGTTTATTATCCCTAACTA
The DNA here is from genome assembly GCF_016097555.1 of Gigantopelta aegis. Lineage (NCBI taxonomy): Eukaryota > Metazoa > Mollusca > Gastropoda > Neomphalida > Peltospiridae > Gigantopelta > Gigantopelta aegis. The sequence continues at coordinate 17,497,087 of NC_054708.1, read as the reverse complement.
GAGTTATTATTACATGTGTTATTGTATGTGTAAGCCTTTGTTTGCCAAATTGGCAAATAGTCTTGTAATTAAAATAGCGAATATATTTCATAATGAATTTGTCAAACAGCTAATTCATTAACTTAATGATTAAGGTCCAACTATCACTTCCTCATCTGATACTGTAGATCCTGAAATTAATACGATCATAATATTAATGTGAAATATGTGAGTTCGTGTTATTCGCGTTAATAATATGACACATTTATTTCTATATTTTGTGCGTCAATAGTCCAGCAAGCTATGTATCACACACTATTAAAAAACAAAGATTAAAATTCTAATGCATTTATAAAACATGTGGAGAACAATTCATTGTAGGCAAGACAGATAGTCCAGCAAAAGCTGATATGATTCATCGCACATGAATGGGTTTTAGCACAGCTAATCCTGAGGTCGACCATTTCTTTGTTTTTACTGTTCAAGTTCACTGCAATTTTCTCGGCATATCTTAGGACGATACAGTTGTAATGATACATGTATGCTAATGTTTAGCCAGATTTAGGTAACTGTGCATGTTAGATAAATGATTGCTTCAAAAATATGCTTTGAGTTGATCTCACGAAAAACACTAGGGAACTAAACAGGTTAATTGATGTGCACACTGACGTGATAGTGAGTTGATCTCACTGAAGACACCTGTAATAAAGTTCTGTTCTGTTCTGGGATGTAACCGAAAAGTATACAGACAGGTGTTATTTGGAAAATAATATTTTATATGGAGGGCACTCGCATTAATTTCATGTCACATTTTAGTCTGCCCACTGTCACTTGCATTAATTTAGGGACGCGTTAATTATAGGATCTACAATATGTAACAGTGTATTTTACTAATGCAACACACAAACAAAACACTAGTTTTGACACACTCGTGAGTTTTTCAGCATTTTACTGGCATCTACACCATTAAGATGACGGGTGACAAAAATGGAAAAGATGGGAAGTAACAAAACTGGATTATCTTTTCTAATTGCTTAAATATAAGCCCATACCGCAGACCTCGGCATTTCTCTGTCATGGATAGAACTCTCTGGTGAAGTCAGAGGTTGTGCCCACAACAGGCATGCTTAAACAGTTCTCTGATGGAAGCATGCCGATAATTACCTACACCACATCTCAGCTGTGTGTTTTTATTATCCATATAGTTCAAGATATTTAGGGAAATATAATCAGTATGACCCACGTGTGTCATAATGATTTCACATGTACCACGAATGACGTAATTTTGTGAAGTGACGTCATAACTTAATGTGGCTTCCTCAGTGTAAACGCTTATCAAAAATGATGTCATGTCTGAAAATAATGTCGTTTCGTCGTCTCTTTTTAGTTAAGTTTCAAACGTTTTGACATGGTCCTAGCTTGCTACTCATAAAAATAATATTTTGGATAATGTGGATAATAAAGACATTATTACATTCGCGTGTGAATCGTACTGATTTTGTGATTCATGTATTACCCTTATAATCCTGACACTCGTTTCGTAAAATCAGTATGACACACAAGCTCATATAATAATCTCTATATATCACACTCGCTCCACATAACTCTCTTAAGACTAGTTCAAGGAGAGTGATTTCGAGCTCGTCTTTGCATGCAAATATACATGCATATGGTATCAGTATTGTCATATCTTAAATGGCTCCCATAATCTAAGTTAGGTAGAAATTAATCACTTCTCTCAAAATACATTTATATGGAGGTCTGATATTGTGACTTTTTAACATCGTTAATGAGTTGATATTTTATTTGGCTACAGAGTAAAAAGAATGTGTGAACAATATTAGTGTTCCTGTTTAACACCTGGGTACATACACAATGTAGACAATTAAACATTTTTGTTAAATAGGAGTTATCTAAATAGTTAATGAGTTGATATTTTATTTCGCTACAAAGTGAACACAATTTGAGAACAATATTATACACATGTAAACAATTAAACACTTTTGTCAAATATGAAAGTTATCTAAATACATGTAGTTGATGTAAATGAGAAAAAAATATGTTTTCCACACCTCACGTAAAATCATATTTGACAAGCAAAACAGTTACTTATTGTCAAAGAGGAGCTGTCAACTGTTTTTTTCTCAAAGTATATTATGTCATCAATCTTTGTGTAGGCCATTTGCTTTTTGCTGATTATGTTATTGTTGTAGTGTTTTTAAAGTATACAAATTTCCAATGAGTTTTTGCATTTATAAAACTTTTATTGTTTTGATTTTGGGGTTTGTTGTTTTCGGGGTTTATTTTAATTCTTTTGCTTTGGAGGTTTTAAATTATACTTATTTCCAATGATATATTTTTTTATTTATTACTTTTTGTTATTTATTTGTAAAACCTTTTCTGAGAAAAAAAAAGGTATTTGTAAAACTGTATTCCAAATTACGAATATGTTTGTTCATTATGAGATGCCATAAATTAAAACATACATTCATTGATTCATTTTGAAATATTATCCATATACTTCATTCAAATTTTAGGGTCTGATAACAGAACCAGAAATATTATCACCAGAATTATATATATATATAAAAAACAAACCCCTGTTTCCTTGTGATTTGTAAATATCGGTTTTACAGTTTTAATATTTTTTACATGTTGCGCCAATGTATATACATGTATAATATGAACATTATCCTAGTAACTAGTGGTGTTGATATACCGTTAATATGTCATTGAAGTGTCAAATTTGTTTACCCAATGTTGTTTACATATCTGAGATCAAGAAAAAGAATCCACAGTATATACGGGGTAATAATCTTGCTAAATATTTTGCTTTTGTTTATTTATTTTCTAGTTTGTTTAGTTTGTTTCATTGTTTGTTTAAAGTGACATACCCTAGTTTTTAAAACACTATGACATATTTTTAACTCTTCTAATTGTTTTTTGTACTTAAATTAGACGTACTTACATTTTACTGTTTAGAATATTAATTTTAGTACACCTGCAATGGTTCTGGTCATCCGGGTGTTTGCAATATCTCAAAATGCAATTTTCAAAATTCTAAAAATTCTAAAAATTCTAGAAATAATGGTTATCGAGATAAGCACTAGTTATTTCTAGATGGTATTTCCCTCTTTAAATATCACAGACCTTACCTTCTCTCTGTTGTAACCTTATCCAAATGTGTTGCAGGTTTCTAGGTAAAACTAAACTTAGTGTCCATTTTCATGGGCTGAAACTAGGGTCTGCACCTTTAACTAGTCCAGACTAACTGGCAATTTATTTTTAGTTTGAGCACTGGACATGTGCTTACATATGTATGTTATCGATATTACTGATAGTGGGATTTTACGTGTATAAATTAATATGCCACTTGATGACCTTCTGGTTTATCAGAATGGTGTAATCTTTAAGTGTGTAGAACTTTTAAACACTTTTCCCCAGTTGAATTAAGAAGTATTAGTAATAGTAGCAAGGGACACGTAGACTTAGTCTGAGGCATAATATACTCATAAACCTAGAGATCGAGTCATTCTAACATGTAATACGCATATAGATTCAGTCTAACATGTAATACACATATAAATTCAGTCTAACATGTAATATGCATGTAAATTCAGTCAAATTAACATTTAATGCACATATAAATTCAGTCTAACATGTGATATGCATATAAATTCAGTCTAAGATGTAATATGAATGTAAATTCAATTTAACATGTAATATCCATGTAAATTCATTCTAACATGTAATATATAGAGGATATTTCATGTTTTTTGTCAAATATGATTTATATCTCATCGAGTGAAGTTTGCAATCATATCTCATGAGTCGTTCTTGCGCGACAAGTGTGATATGATTGCAAACGTCACTCGATGAGATATAAATCATATTTGACAAAAAACATGAAATTTTCTATTTATTACATAACTTTTGGCAATTTACCTTTATTTTTAAAATGTCAGCAGCAAAATAATTCTGGCTTTCTTATAGTGAAGATAACACTTTCTATAGTGTCGATAAGACATTTTAGAGTCAAATAGTGACAATTTCAATCTAAAATGTGTTATCCTCACTGAGTGACTGATAACACTTTTATTTCACTGATATTTTAAGATATTTCCAAAAATGTTATATAATAAGAATGTAAATTCAATCTAACATGTAATATGCATGTAAATTCATTCTAACATGTATTATGAATGTAAATTCAATCAAACATGTAATACGCATGTATATTCAATCAAACATGTAATACTCATGTATATTCAATCTAACATTTAATATGAATGTAAATTCAATTTGACATTTAATATGAATGTAAATTCAATTTAACATGTAATATGAATGTAAATTCAATCAAACATGTAATATGAATACAAATTCAATCTAACATATAATACGCATGTAAATTCAATTTAACATTTAATATGAATGTAAATTCAATCAAACATGTAATACGCATGTATATTCAATCAAACATGTAATACGCATGTATATTCAATCAAACATGTAATACGCATGTATATTCAATCTAACATTTAATATGAATGTAAATTCAATTTAACATTTAATATGAATGTAAATTCAATTTAACATGTAATATGAATGTAAATTCAATCAAACATGTAATATGAATACAAATTCAATCTAACATGTAATATGAATGTAAATTCAGTCTAACATGTAATATGAATGTAAATTCAATCAAACATATAATACGCATGTAAATTCAATTTAACATTTAATATGAATGTAAATTCAATTTAACATGTAATACACATTCAGCCAAACATATAATACTCAAGTAGACTATTGTTGACATTCTAATACATACAGGCTTGGCTGCTAGTATATGTTTATTTATAATATTATAATTATGTCGAAATGCATTTAACAGAAGCTCAACATAATATGCTTACTAGATCAGTAGGTAATGCTACTCGTGGCCGGATTTAGACCTTGGGGGCATGGGGCACTTCAGGTTCGGGGGCCCTACAATATTAAATTAGATGACAAATAAAAAAAATGAAGTAATTTTATAATTAATGCTTTTTTTTAATAAAGGAAGTCCTTAGTCTGGGGGGCCCAGGGCAATTGGCCTCTTTTTCCCTTTATAAATCCGGCAATGATATTACTACTGTAATTACAGGGGACTATGTTTCAGTATTTTAGATAACCACAAGTATAAGTTGGTTCACAAGAGTGTTACCTAGGTAAGCAGTGTAACAGAAAACAAATGATATATTTATTATCTATATTGATACTGATTCCATCTTCAAGCCAATGCAAATGGCGGCCCACGCGGACGATTTGACGCCCAGTGTTGATAGACTGCTAGAATGTCTGGTTGTTTTCTTCATATGATCGTGGTGCAATTTGTTTCATCCATTTGTTAATTACCCTCATTACCGGATTAAACTTTCTGGGAGAGAGAGAGTATTTTTTTACATGCCCCTATACCACTATGGTTTCAGGCATGTCCATCCCAGGTCCAGTCTCTGGATAGCCAGTTGTCTGACCCGGGACAGAATACTAAACTTTCTGGTATTGCACTTTGGATCAATGATATGCATACAGTGCTCTTCTGCTTAGCTTTATTATTATTATTATTACAAAATGTATTATTATTGTTATTATTATTATTGCTTGTTGTAATTAACTACAAATTTTGTACATTTGTAAATATTTATTTGTACATTTGGTTCTACATGTGGAAAAAGGTATTCGTACATTAAATGTTTTTCAATTCCATTTATATTTATGCACCAATGTAATTTGCTCCATGATATGTTTACGAAATGGAATAAACACCATTTTGAGTGATGTTTTGTTGGTTAATTTTTTGTTTTAATTTGAATCATTATGTATTGTATGTACCAGTATGTATATGTTTGTATTTATCTATACTATTTGCTATCTATCTACATGTATCTATCTATCTATCTATCTATCTATCCATGTCTGTTTGTCTGCCTGTCTATCATATACGTGTGTCTGTGTGTGTGTGCGCGAGTACGTGTGTGTGTGGTTTTCGAAGTTCAACTATCATATATAACTATTAGTATATAAGGAATAGAAACGTGCTCCCACTCCATATTTCCACGGTATCCGGACAAAATCCCACAGTACGAAATCTACCCGGACAGAATCCCACAGTACAAAATACCACAGGACAGAATCCCAAAGTGAAAATAGGAACAAAATCCCACACAATAAAATTTAAACATTTTATTTTATTTATTTATTAATATACACAATAAAATTACAGAGTATCTTTCCATCGGATGTTGTAGCCAACACCACGAAGAAGCTCTGATTTGGGTGCGAACGAAGACAATACCATGCACCACTTTCAATGGGAGCGTGCTTTAACAGTTATCTGCACGTAAATACCTTCAGATTCGTTAAACTGCTAAGTAAGCCAATAATACCCTGTACCTTCAGTTTCTCCGAGATGCTAATTAAGCAGACAATAGCCTTGCTCTATTATTACAACTATGTGTTTTCCTAAGAAAGGGGAATGTTCATCTCAAGCAATCTCAGTTAAAAATATTTGTAATTGGAGCCCATTGAAATATAAATTGCAATTGGCAGCGTGACAGCATGCTTGAACCTTAATTGGGTGTAAGCACGAAAATAAATATAGAACTAACTACTATGTAATTTAATTTTTGAGTGTGGGAATTTGTCCCTATTTTCACTTTGTGGGATTATTTTCTGTGGTATTTTGTACTGTGGGATTCTATCCGGGTAGATTTTGTACTGTGGGATTTTGTCCTGTGAGATTTTGCTATAGTCTACATACATGTACGTAGGTTGTGGGAACATGATATGATTGTGTCAGATTCAGACATTTCTTTTAAAGTTACATTCTCTGGTTACCATATTATAACATCATGTATCCTATCCTACCTTCCATTTGCTGTTGGATGTCTAATATTTGGTAATTTTGACATATAATCTTAGAGAGGAATCGGGTGCATGTGCAGAGGGAGGGTATTGGAGGTCGAAACCCTTACTTGCCCAAGCTTAAAAAAAATTGAAATGTATTTTTTGGGGGAGCATGGCCCCATAACCCCAATTCCGCTAAAATCCCTGCACACGCGCCTTGGAAACCCGCTACATTTTTTTTTTAGCAAGGGATTGTTTATATGTACCATCCCACAGACAGGATATCACATACCATGGTCTTTTTGTATACCCGCCGATGGGGATCGATCCTAGACTGACCGCGTATTTCCAAAAAACACCTTTTTAGGTCTAAGTAATGAATAAAAATAACATATAGTCTTGAAAAATGTTACGTAAATCGAACACAGTATCCTCTTCCTCTACCCATAGAGCGTTACGTAATTAGTAACACCCCCTTACATGTAACGCGTATGCCAACAGCTGGCCACTGTCAACATTTCACGGCAAATCCCCCACTCACCGACCCCTGGAAAGGCGTTGTACCATACCTCTATGGATATAAATATGTTTTGGAGATATGAGACGACCCCTCAATCAAGACAGTTAAATTTGTTCAAAAATTGCGAAATATCACGTGATCTCTTGTTGAGGAATTTTATACTTGTGATAAGCCAATGAAAACCGAGACCGGTACGAGCCCGTCAAAAGTGTTCCACTTTCAAAATCATGGCTTTGTTTTTGACCTGGATAAGCCAGCGTAGTGAAACCAATGCGGAGTATGGGGTCATATATGCACCAAATGTAATTGGATTTTCTGTTCTATATGCTTAAATAATAAAAATGTTCCAGGGAATGTAGTTTTAACAAAACAACACAGCCAGGTAAATACTGATGGAAAGAAATATGGTAACAAGTGGAATTGTTGATCAAATTTAATTTACTAGTTAAACTGTATTTACGTTCCTATGTCCTTTCAAGGTCCAGGCAGTACATTTACTACTAGCGTAGTATTGTTTGATTGTCATACAAAATTGTAAAGTGGGACTGAATGTTATTAGTGTCGAATTAGCTGACAGTAATAGGATCAAGTTCGGAGACTCGACTGGGGGTTTTGGATGCAGTCGCTATTTGCTGTAATATAAATATTTCTTTGATCCTTTATTTCTTTCCGTCAGTATATTTCTTAATAGTAACGACAAATGTAACTTGTAAATAAGGGACACGTGTAAAGTTAGGCTGTAGTATGTTCTATCCGGTTTGTGAGAAAGATGAATTAAAAAGATTGCTGCTGTTCCTGCTGCTATTACGAATTAAGTGGACTTAAATTTTCTGTCTCTTCTTTATTTTCATTTCAATTTATTTTCGTGCTTATATCCAGTTAAGGTTCAAGCACGCTGTCCTGGGCACACACCGACTATCTGGGCTGTTTGTCCAGGACAGTGGGTTAGTTGTTAGTTGGTTAGTGATCAGTGAGAGAGAAGAGGGTGTAGCCAATGAGCCCTCAAGAACTCGTTCTGGGTTGGAGCTGGTACCGGGATGCGAACCCTATACCTACCAGCCTGTAGTCCGATGGCTTAAACACTGCGCCACCGAGGCCGATTCTCTTCTAAACCAAATTCCACAATAGCTACATAGGACACATGGTATACAAAGTCAATGGGGTTCCAGCTGTCAGTGGAAAACGCAATAATCTGTGTCTAAAACTAGGTTCAGGCAATGTAGAACAAATCTGAGAATTCTCTACTGAATTTATTCATGACATTATTTTATTTTTTAAAAAATCCACGTTACATGTTTCTAACCATGACTGGGGTTAACGTGCACCATCATATAACGATATGTTCTAAAAAAATATTTTCGAATAACACATACAATTGAATTGCTAAGGAAATCACTCGGCTTGAACAATTGAATGTTGACCGTGTACATGCTTTTTCAAAAATGGGTGACATTTTGTACTATGAAACAACGAACTTTACAACTACTGACTGTGCTGACGGTGAAGACGTTTGTTTTGTTTAACGACACCACTAGAGCACACTGATTTATTAATCGTCAGCTATTGGATAGCAAATATTTGGTAATTCTGACACGTAGTCATCAGAGAAAACCCATTACATTTTTACTAACGCAACAAGGGATCTTTTATATGCACTTTCCCCACAAACAGGAAAACCTTTGACCAGTTGTGGTACACTGGTTGGAACGAAAAAAAACACTCAATCAATTCAATGGATCCGCCGAGGGGGTTCGATCCTGCAACTAAGCTAAATCCCGCCCGTGCTCATGGTGAGTGCCACATGCGGGGCGGGGTGTGCTCCATATTTCGCGAGCACTTGGTGTCATCACTGTTCTGACAGTTTTTCATCAGTGCATATGTATACGTGTTTCGCCGTGGGAAGTGGCAGTTCTAATGTCTAGTTATGGCGAAACACATTACAGAAAGTTAAAAGTTTGTTTTGTTTAACGATACCACTAGAGCACATTGATTTATTAATCATCGGCGGCTGGATGTCAAACATTTCTACATATAGTCTTAGAGAGGAAACCCGCAACATTTTTCCATTGTAGCAAAGTGTCTTTTATATGTACCATCCCAGATATGATAACACATACCACGTCACGGCTTTTAATATACCACTTGGGGTGCACTGGCTGGAACGAGAAATAGCCGAACATTAGGCCCCTCGACGGGGATCGATCCCAAACCGACCGTGCATCAAGCGATCGCTTTATAACTGGGCTACGTCCCATCCCTTAAACAGTACATGACAGGGACTCGTTAGTTCATTAGTGTAGTCGTGCTATTGTCACAAGAGAAACTTTGTACTCTTTGGATGCTGAGATCTCGACATTGTTTTGAAAATGTTTATGGTTTTATATAATTATTATGCATCGTCTTCCAGTATTTGAACGTGAAACTAATATTTAAACTCCAAATATCACGATCAAAACAGCAATGAGGTGTAAATGGCCATTAAAGTTCTGAAACTAATATCTACAGAACTGGGGGTGACCTACCTCAACCCCCACAACAGACTAGTAATTAATACGAAGTTTAGTCACTATTCAATACAAAAGTAATATATGTAGGACTGTCAAGGGCAACAACTCTGTGAAACACGGATAAATTCCATTTTGACAGAGTTATGGCCCTTAAATAAAGTCAAAAATGGATATAATCGCCATGAAAACCCCCAGAAGGAAATGTTTTATTTAACGACGCACCCAACACATTTTATTTACGGTTATATGGCGTCAGGCATATGGTTAAGGACCGCATAGATATTGAAAGAGGAAACCCGATGTCGCCGCTTCATGAGCTACCGTAGGCTACTCTTTTCGATTAGCAGCAAGGGATCATTTATATGCACCATCCCACAGGCAGGGTAGTACATACCACGGCCTTTGATATACCAATCGTGGTGCACTGGCTGGAACGAGAAATAGCCCAATGGGCCCACCGTCGGGGATCGATCCTAGACCGACCGCACATTGAGACAACGCTTTACCACTGGGTTACGTCCCGTCCCCTAATCCCCATGAAAATCAAACTTGATCTGTAACTAACTGTATATGTTAAAGCTATAAACAAAATATGATTTTACTAGCTTCACAATCGATATTAATAACATTTAGCGATGTCAATTATAATAACACTGAATATTGTCTAATGCACAAGCTGCGTCTGTCGCAAGTTTGCAGCTTTTGTAGCGACTCCTGACGTCACAAGTGTGCCATAACAGGTTTCAAGGTATTGTTATTAGGAGTGACTATTGCAGTCAGTTTTACTATTGCAATAGTATTACGATAGTTAAAATACTATTGTGATGGTATTGCAATATTGATATGTTTTGTATTGTAAATTACAGATGCGGGGATGGGCCAACAGGTGTGGCAAAGAGTGAGATACAGTTTTTTTGCATTTGCTAAAATACAAATAAATTAAAATAAAATTATGTTTCAGTCTGTACAGCAAACACTGCAGTTGGCAGTCAAGAACAGGGCTACATATCCTAGAATGTGTAGGGCTGCCCAGAGGCTGACAGTGGTACCAGTGTCTACAGTGGACTGTGAGAGAGGCTGCAGTCGCCAAAACATTATAAAAATAGATTCACGAAACAGTCTCTCCACTCAAACTGTGAAATCATGCGTTGGTCGTAAACAATATTTTATTGTGCATACTATCGATAATCGAGCAAACAATTGCAATAGTTATCGATAGATAGTTCGATGTATTGTTACACCACTAATTGTTATGACCCATGCCATAAATAGAGAATAATACATGAGTGGTCGTTAGATACCATTTATTTCACAACGAGTTGTTTTAAAATGTATCTAACGAGCAAAAGCGTTACGTTTTCAAACAACGAGTTGTACGATAAACAGGCCCGTACGCAGGGGGGGGGGGGGGGGGGGGAGGTCAGTCCGTGGATGTGTAAAAAATAATCTGAGGCAGAGGCAAAGAAACATTTCAAATTTACTTCCCAGAATGCCGGAAAATGCATCTTGCATTTTAGATTTAAAAACATTTCGGGGGAGCATGCCCCAAGACCCCCCTAGCAACTCCGGCCGTCGATTACGCACCCCCCCCCCCCCCCCATATAAATTTCTGCGTACGGGCCTGGATAAATGATATCTAACGGACACGAATGTTAATTATTCTATTTCTTGCATATCCTCAAAAAACAGTTTTAAGCAAATTTTAACATCTTTTTCGACTAAATGTTACTTACAGCCATTGCACTTGTAGCTAACTTACGCGTCACAGATCCATGGTTGTCAGGTTAGCTATATACGTTACAATGTAATCGATTTCCATCGTGTAGTTTTTCATTATATGTATGGCAGCGGTGATCTGGTCATCACTTAGGAGCAGCCAGTCGTGTCTTGAAATTGTTAACACACGTACATGTGTAAACAATCACGTGTTATCAAAAATAATGCTGGGTGTTCTCACCAACGGGTGTATAAGAAAGATAGCGTGGGAGAAAATACGATATTTATGTAAGCATTTATTATAAACCAAACCTATCCACTAACCTCCACCCGCTTCTGACAACTAGATATGCATATCAGTTAGATAAGAATAAATAAATTAAATCTCCCCTCCGAAGGATCGAAAACAAAAGTAGTTTGTTTTGTTTAACGACACCACTTGAGTACATTAATTGATTAATTAATCATCGGCTATTGGATGTCAAACATTTGTTAATTTAGACATATAGTCTTAGAAAGGAAACTTCATACATGTTTTCATTAGAAGCAAGGTATCTTTTATATGCACTTTCCCACAGATAGTTGTGGTGCACTGGTTGAAACGCGAAAAAACACCAATCAGTTGAAACCGGCCTCGGTGGCGTAGTGGTTAGGCCATCGGTCTACAGGCTGGTAGGTACTGGGTTCGGATCCCAGTCGAGGCATGGGATTTTTAATCCAGATACCGACTCCAAACCCTGAGTGAGTGCTCCGCAAGGCTCAAAGGGTAGGTGTAAACCACTTGCACCGACCAGTGATCCATAACTGGTTCAACAAAGGCCATGGTTTGTGCTATCCTGCCTGTGGGAAGCGCAAATAAAAGATCCCTTGCTGCTAATCGGAAAGAGTAGCCCATGTAGTGGCGACAGCGGGTTTCCTCTCAAAATCTATGTGGTCCTTAACCACATGTCTGACGCCATATATCCGTAAATAAAATGTGTTGAGTGTGTCGTTAAATAAAACATTTCTTTCTTTCAGTCAGTTGAATGGATATCCACCGAGGTGGTTCGACCCTGCGATGCAAATACCTCAGGCGAGCACTCAACCGACTGAGATAAATCCCGACCCCTCGAAGGATCGAATCCCACGTACCGATTCTGTGATAGCCCCTCCCCTCCCCCGTCCCAACCAGTGCCCCATTACTACTGGTATATCAAATACCGTGTTATGTGCTGTCCTTGCTGTAAATGGGAGGTGTGTGTAACGTTTTATATTTAATATTATAAACCTAGCTCTACTTGTCAGAATTGCCAAATGTTTAACATCCAGTTATATTCGGTTAATAATAATAATAAATCAAATGGGGTTATTGAACAAAACAAACTGTTATTTTTAACTTTGGGCTCTAACATCGAGTTTAACGAAATATTACATTACAATTTATTTCATTTTACAAATTAACAGCCTAAAAGTTATTCGGATTTGGGACAAACCATTTGGAAATAAGAGCCATGTACATCTTGGGACTTAACAAGGAAGATAATTTAACTACAAGTGAGAGCGACACTAGTCTAATTTACTGGTGTGTGTGTGTTTTTTACGGTGATTAGATGTATAGTGGTTGTTGTTGTTATTTACTTTATATTGCTTCCAAATATACCGCTAAAACATAATTTTATATATTATCATAACCTGAAAATAACCATAGTCGTTCAGAATTATACCATCATTTAACCTATTTTCGTGAAGCGCGAGTATTTGAACTTCGAAGTAAATTTTCAGTGCCAGCCTTTATAAAGTTTCTCATTTCCAGGTTGTGACGGAAATGTTGACCGTGTCTGAACAGAAGACCTATTATGTCAAAATCAGCGCTACATTATCATATCTGTTATGATGTTAAAGGTGCTATATCATAAATTAAAGTTGCCTACCAAAATTAACTTCAGGCTCAGCTTTGAAACTTGGTCTTTTTGAATTTAAAATTTAAGGCCATAATAAAATAAATCCAAGATTTTCAGTGTGTAATTAGGGTAAAGTGATAATGAGTTTGAACTACCTTGGTGTTTTAGATCACAGGCACATGTACCCCAATTTGCCCAAACAACTTGGGTGGGATGGTTGTGGTGGTGGTCATAGGTATACAGGCTCCCATTTTTTAGGGGGACAGGCTGATTTTTGACCGAATTAAAGCAGCAGTATCCGGAATATTTTTATTATTTAAGCATATAGAACAGAAAATCCAATTACATTTGGTGCATATATGACCCCACACTCCGCATTGGTTTCACTACGCTGACTTATCCAGGTCAAAAACAAAGCCAGTATTTCGGAAGTGGGACACTTTTGACGGGCTTCTACGAATCTCGGTTTTCATTGGCTTATCACAAGTGTGGAATTCTTTAACAAGAGATCACGTGAGATTTCGCAATTTTTGAACAAATTTAACTGTCTTGATTGAGGGGTCGTGTCATATATCCAAAACATATTTATATATATGGTACAATGCCTTTTCAGGGGTTGGTGGGTGGGGGATTTGCCTTGAAATTTTGACAGTGGCCAGCTATTGGCATACGCGTTACATGTAAGGCAGAGCCCTCAAAAGTACCCGGTCTCCGGCGGCAAATCGCCGCCTGAAACAGCTTTTGCTGCCACCTACTTTTCGTTGATGGTAAAAAAAAAGTGCTTTCTCTTCTTTAATAAAGTCTCCTACAAAACTTTCAACAAGTAAAATTGTTCAGTTGCTGCATTTAATGGATGGTGACTGATTTGCGCTAACAGAGGCCATGAGAATGCATCTCAGAGGTTCGATTTTTCAAATGTTTCTCGGGGAGGGCCCCCAGACCCCCCGCTTTGCCCCCTGCTATGATCACTGTTGCAGCCTGCTACTTCTTAAACTATTGAGGGCGCTGGTAAGGGGGTGTTACTAATTACGTAACGTTCTAGGGGTAGAGGAAGAGAGTACTGTGTTTGATTTACGCAACATTTTTCAAGACTATATGTTATTTTTATTCATTTCTTAGACCTAAAAAGGTGTTTTTTGGAAATATGCGGTCAGTCTAGGATCGATCCCCATTGGCGGGTATATAAAAGACCATGGTATATGATATCCTGTCTGTGGGATGGTACATATAAACGATCCCTTGCTAAAAAAAAAAATTCACCGGGGTTGGGGTTATAGACTGTGTTGAGCGAAGTTTATATGGGGCCATGCTCCCCCAGAAAATACATTTCAATTTTTTTTAAGCTTGGGCAAGTAAGTGTTTCGACCTCCAATACCTCCCCCTGCACATGCATTTGATTCCTCTTTAAGATTATATGTCAAAATTACCAAATGTTAGACATCCAACATCAGATGGAACTTGAAGGAAGGATAGGATATGTTTTATTTAACGACACACTCAACACATTTTATTTACAGTTGTATGACGTCGGATGATTATTAAATCAATATGCTCTAACTTTGATGTCGTTAAACAACCCCTCACTAACTTTACCCTTTCCAAAGGAAAGAATATTTATTTGAATTTGTCGATTTTAACACATAAAATTAAGAAGTGAAAACGTTCATTGTCTACTTTAGTATATTTTATTTTAAAAATATATACATGATTAATGTGTTACTAGTATACAAACTAAACTTTGAAAGTTCTACTAACACTATAATATGTTAACTGAAACTGACAACAAACTGTTGTTTGTGCTTTGCCGAGCTATGGCGGCACAGGCGATGAATCGAGCGTATACTTTTGACGATCTCCGTTCATAGCGAACACACACAACTTTTTTAAAAATGCATTTGAGCTTGTATTTCATATTTGTACATGATGTTATAATATGGTAACAAGAGAATGTAACTTTAAACAAAAGTGCCTGAATCTGGAGTACAACATTTATTCATATTAGCATTACAGAACGGGTTGCAAATGAATTGCCACACATTTTTACATGGTGAAAAGTGTTCAGGCCAGCTAATTTTGCCTGAATTTGTCTATCTTTTTTGCCCGAATTTGAGGATTTTCTCATACGCTTGTGGTGGTGATATGGTTGTATTTTAAAATAAATTGGATAATATGTAACCTGTAGTCATTATATTTGAGCCCAAGTAGCCTACTCTGTTGTTCGAGAAAACGGTTATGATGGCTCTCAGTCAGAGATTACTCTATAGCGAAAACACGGAATGGTCGACTACCACACAAAAATTCTAAGTTTGACGCTAAATACCTTTACATTGATCATTTTTGAGTTCGCCGATAACAAATATTTTGCTTATTTGCCACTAATACACACACTACAGGAACAAACCCATCAGCACCTACATATTTAACCTGAACATTATTGAAAGGGCGTGCTGTCGGGTTTATTCACGTAGTGTGTGTATCAGTGGTTACAATGTACTCTGCTATTCGAAATTACCAACATTAAAATAAAGTACCAGTATTCATACTCCAGAAAAGTTAAATATTTAAGTGGTTTTTTTGTTTGTTAATAATTCCAGTTTTTGTTTGACATAAAAAGAAAAGGTTTCATGTACAAATTGTAAAAATATTTGTCAACATATAAACAGAACAGCAATACTGCCCATAGTGAAGAATGTCATAAACTGGGTTTATCGACCAAAAAACTTTTTAAAGGGACTTTCCTGAGTTTGCTGCAGTTTTTAAGATGTTATCGACTAACCAAGACTTTTTAACGATTGTAATTACATATCAAATATATTTTTCTGTATAAAATATTAGTGGCTGTATATTAAACGTGTTTCTGATTGTTCTAATATTTGTACTAGGTTAAATTTCATTTTATTTCCCCAAAATTTTTTTTTCATACATACAAAATTATTTGAAGACAAAATCCAGTTTGGGCTTCTTACAAATATTAAAACGATCAGAAACACATTGAATATACAGACACTAATATTCTAAACAAGAAAATATATTTAATATGTAAGTTTAATCGTAGAAGTATTTTATTAGTCGGAAACATCCTACAATGGAGCAAACTGAGGAATGTCCCTTTAAATGTTTTATTGTACAGGGTATAAGCTGTCTGGACTGTCATATTGACATCAGCAGAAATTGTTTAGTGTGCGTATTCAGAACAGTTTTGAACAGTGAATTTTTTGTTTCAGATGTTACTCTTGATGTAGTAAGGACTGCCAAAGCAGTGATAACCCAATACCAGTATTACTGAAGAGCCACCTACCACAATGAGTTTGCCTAGACTGGTAAGTCTTTTGGCTTCGTTCCAGACCCCGGTGTGAGACAAATCGAGGGCTGTGATTAATTAGTCCCCTAATTTACATTATAATTTATAGGGAGCCATTTAACTTTAAGGTATTATTATATTGATATCATATAAATTCACATGCAGAGTGGAGTACTGTCCTTAAAACTAGTTGGGAGTGAGAGTGATAGCTCCCCGTAAACACAGACCTTTCCCCAGGATATTTTTAAGGTGCTTACATTTTCACTATCAGTTTAATGCAAATGCAAGTGCCAGTTTTATTGTCTGTGACAATTACATGTAGTTATTGACTGTTGTTAAATGAAAAGGTGCTGATCGAGGGCCTTGCACCTAATTAGGTATGAAGGACATGTTCACCTGTTAGAAGTGTGAATACCTGTGTACTGTAAAGTTTTAAAAGTTGTTAAAACAGTTGATTGTCACATATAGACAAATAAAACGTAGAGGCAATTAATTTAATTTAAGCCCATACATGAAGCCGAAGTGCTTACTTACACACCTAAGACATAGTGGCCCCCTACGCCATATGCCTCTGGAGAAACCCCTGAAATGGCAAAGTCTGTAGTGCTAAACCCGATAGTCTTTTAGGCCATCATTAAAAGAAAATTGTGTTTTGTGTGACACAAATGATCATTTTCTTTGTGGATCTGTCAGTAACTTACATTCCAGATATCATTCACCTGGTGAGCCATTGGTGGATAATTTGTGAATCCATCAACTGTCATTTTGGCCAGGTGGTCAACATTAAGTTGGGTTACTGGTGGATATAGTCAAAGCAAGGAAATGTTATCACATGGGTGAAAAACTGCTCACTTCATCACATGCTAATATTGCTGATTTATTTTACTAAAAACATTACTGTGAATTGGACACTAAGAACACTTGCTTTCCTACATGTATGTAATTTTGAGCGCAGTTTATCGCTTAGGTACCATTGGTTTTCATGCAGGGGCAGGGTTTTGAGGGTCAACTCCCCCACCAGTGCTTAAACACATTTTATTTTTCAATATATTTTCCAGTGAAGCACGAGCATGACTCAACCCCCATCCCATAAATTTTGGTTGCAACAGTCTAGACCCAAACCCTTGCTAAAATTCATACACAAGCACCTGCATGACAATCAGTGTGTCATTCATTAACCGCTAAAAGCACACATTAATTTGATTAAACAATTTTGCAGTTTCCAATTCCAAGTTAAAAACTACATTCATGTGTACGTTAATAGAATGTTCATTAGTTCATGTACTCAGGCAGCAGGCAATCATTTCATGTGGCTACAGCAGCTGCCAACAATGCCATGACCACCTACAAAATTCTTTGCTTACAAATTACATCACTGAGTTGAGTATATGTAGATAAAGGCTGCATACCTTTCTTGGACACCATCCTGCTTTCAAAGATAATGAGCAGCCTGTGTTTCAGTGTTTAAAATTATCAGCAGGTTTTGAGTATGAAATACAAGTGTAATACATGTACCAAAACTTGTGATTCAGAAAATCAACGCTACAATTTATTATTAAGAAAAAATGTCTATGGTAAAAAAACGTGCATGGAAAAAAACCCTGGTTTTATGACCACCAAACATCTTGAAGGACGATTGGGGTCAGAAATGAAATTTTTATTAGTAAATCGCAAATTCAAACAATAAAAATGACTAAAAACAAAACAATAACAACTGTATGATCAACAGAATGAAAAAGATTGACAGAAATAATGTTCAACAGTGATTAATCGGCCTTCCTAGAAATTGTCAAAATTGAGAATGACACCCCACGCACGTATACAGAGCAACTGCGTGATGCACTGCAAACTATGGAATGTGTAAACAGAACTGAACGTTCTTTATTAGGATGTCTGTGGTCAAAACGTATGTTCGGTCTAAGAGTTGATATTAACATTAATATTTCAGGTTCCCCTACTTTTTTTGAAGAGTATATATATATATATATATATATATATATATATATATATATATATATATATACATGTAGTCAGGGTTTCTGTTAGACAGTAAAACAGATATGGAGCCATACCTAACTTTTTTGCAGATTTTATTTGTTTAAGTAAACCGTAAACAATTATGATTGTTTTAACTCTAACCCTAAACCTAACCCATTTTCTTTCTTGAGGAGGTCCCCCATACCCCCTGTCAACTGCGGTTGTATTCAGTACACATATTGTAAATATTCAATTCCATAGTACCATACCCAAAAGTTTCTTTTTGGCAGAAACCCTGATAGTCTACTGCAAAGAAATGTGCCGTAGAGAATTAAAATCACCATGCCCATGGCATTGCCAATTGCTGTGGCAAATGCAGGGGTTAGACATTTATATAAATGTGTGTTTGTAATTGTTTATTTATTTGCATTTTCTTCAGTCTCCGCAGCGAATTCACCGACGGCGCCGTATTGTTAGTCAGGAGAGACCGCGGCGGCGTCATTCCACTCGCGGTGTCACTGTTCAGCCGACTGTTGTGTTAGACGATTCACTGGAACCAGGAAACTCGGGTTTGTATAAGGCTGCAGTGTGTATTCGTGTAGCACAACACATTCATGTTCGATTGATTTTCGTGGTATGTCCTGATAAAGTTCAAGCATGCCACATTGGCTAAACACTTTAGGTTTCTGGGCTGACTTGTCAATAGGTTAATAGTTAGTTGTGTGTGAGAGAAAAGTTAGAATAGTGGCCTTACACCTCCACACTGGGCCATTATAACTTGTTCTTGGTGGGAGTCGGTACCGAGATGAGAACCCATTACCAGCCACCCATGAAGTCCAAACACCTTAACCCACTGTACCACTGATCCTGGTAGCATAATACAAACTGACATAACCATTTATAAAGTAATCCAACCATTTTTATTGAAAGTGCTTCCTGCTGCCACCAAAAAGGTTATTCTTGGTTATAGGAAAAACGGAAGGAAATGCTTTATTTAACGACGAAATCAACACATTTTAATTGCGGTTATATGGTGTCAGACATATGGTTAAGGACCACACAGATACTGAGAGAGGAAACCCACTGTCGCCACTTCACGGGATACTCTTTTTGATTAGCAGCAAGGGGTCTTTTATATGCACCATCCCACAGACAGGATAGTACATACCACGGCCTTTGTTACACCAGTTATGGAGCACTGGCTGGAATGAGAAATAGCCCAATGGGTCCACCGACAGGGATCGATCCTAGACCGACCGTGCATCAAGCAAACGCTTTACCACTTGGTTATGGTAGTGAACAAATTTATTATATATTATGCAGGATGTATGAGATACATACAGTGAAATCCAACTAGTTCATTTGGCAGGAGACAACATTTCAAAATATTAAGTAACTGGAAGTCAGTTCGCATGATTAGTGTCGTCTTTATGAGGTAAAAAAGCAAGATGTACTTAAATTTTCCGATGTAGGTGTACATTTTTTAGGCATTACACAACATTTACCAAATTGCTAACAGTTCTTTTTGTCCTGCTTAGAGCCAGTGTAAGTGTTATGGTTATATATTTGATTATTTGCATGATTAAAACTCTTTGCTTTTCGAAATATGAAAAGTATCAGGTATGGAATAGTGAGTGTTTGTTTATTTTCAGGCTGTATTGACCTAACAAGTGATGACTCATTCACTGGAGGCAATGTGATAGATTTGACGAGTGTCAATGATTCCCCTGTTGTGGTATGCTGCAAGTCTTTCTATCAAATCTCGTAATAAACACACACTCACTTGATGGCAAACTGAAATATTTACCAGTAAAATGAAACCCAGTATGCATTTCATTATCTTTTTTTTTAAGAGTGGCTTATTTTCTCTTTCAGCTTTAGCAAATTCTGTATCAATTTTTTATAAATTCCATTTTCGATTAGTGTCATGCAATAATCTTCTAATTAATATGAAATTCTCCAATGAATGAATGAATGAATGAATGTATTTTTCATTACACCGTAGCATGAAAAATACTTCAGGTGTTGGGTGTCAAACAATGGTAAATTAATAAATAAATAAATTAATTAATTAAAATTTAAAATGATAATTGAAATTCTCCAAAAAGAATTTATTAACAGGAATGCCCTATGTTTTACAAAGGATAAGTGAATGTGTTATGAAAAGGTTTTAACATCATCAAACCAAGACTGTTCTAGAAATGAAGTGTTCTGTGATAAAAACACTTGAATCAAATGCATGTCGTGTTAGTAACTTGTCACACTTTCAACTGTTATATTCAATGTTTATGACATATGAAGTAAATAGTCAAAATTATTAAGTGTGATTTTTTTAATAATCTTATTTATTAATTGTCAGTTTGGCTATTGAATCATTATTTTTGGTGGTGGTGTTTTTTCATATTCATAATAAAGCAGTTGTCACTGATAATAATTTAATTTCAAGCAGACAGGATTGTTTACTTTTTATCATTCGGTATTACTTTTTCTCTTTTCTATGTTTCAGCTTCTTTCACCCGTTGATGGTAAGTATATTCTTTGATATTGTTCAAATGACCATGGCTAGAAATGTGTTTTGTGATACTTTAAAATTGAACCAATAAACTTTATATATGAAGAATTACTATTTTTGTTCTAAAATGTATCCAACTCCAGAGCTCTTGTACTTCAAAACATTTGTATCCCGCAATCACTGTATACATTGACAAGATATGATGACTAGATAAATATCTATTTTTGGTCATTAACCACAAATATAGGTCATGTGACATAAGCCCAACTCGACTCGAGTAGTTCAGACTAGATTTTCAATAAATGTACTCTTTAAATAATTTTTTTAAGTACAGTAAATACAAATAATTTTTTGTTTTGCAATAACAATACAAAACTTGTATATTTTTTTATGAATTAGAGTTTAAAAGTGCTTTTTGAATGTGACATAATGTAGCTAGCATCTTACAAAAAATGACGTTATGTATCTTGTATGACGTCATACGGCAAAAGCCTTGGTTGACAATACTCAATTTGTGTACACAAAAATAAAATAAATAATGATTTTCCAACTATTCCCGTAGGATTGCAGGATGAAAAAAATAACTGTTACTGTCTTAAGATACCGCCTTTATCCTGCTCAGGTTGAATGGCGAATTCATGTCGGCAGAGCCTCCGTGCATTAGCCATTCTAACCTTCGCAGGATAAAGCCGATATCTTAAGACAATAACCAGTTATTTCCTATATACCATCCCATCACTTGAATACAGGCAGGACTTTAGAGCTTACTAATGTGTAGCACAACAGGTTTTTTGTCTTTTCTGATTACAGAGAGGTATTTTTCTTTTCAACTTCACCTGTCCTCAAAACAAATGTATATTCCCCTAAGGTCTCACTACACAGATGTCATCTGCCATTGAAACCCATGTTAAACTGCCCAACTTCAAGCGAAGATTGCCCATAGAACGGGTTCTCGTTGACACTAACAACATACACCATTGCGAACATACATTATATAAGCATTTATATTCACTCCAAAATTATTGTGAACATTTCCGTCTCAGTTTTTTGCTATATGACCGCATCTGGCTGTAGTACCAGTCTGAACAGGTGGTTCATTAACCGATTCACTCCGGCTGTTACTTGTGCTATATACCCATGTCCCAAAAGGTCGATGCACAATATTACAAAATAACATGGGCAAAATACAGCCAGAAGGCTTACCATTAAACATACATATTGTTTTAATTCTTCACCATTTCCTAGAAGTGAATATGTGAACCATAACATGTGCCACAATTAGGAACTATAGTGGACCGTGATGAATGAACTCTCACTCGGAAGTGATCTGTGTAGTGAGACCTAAGGATAGTAGTCATGTGTCGGGAAAGAAAGAAGTATGCAGTAGAATTTTTTTTAGGCCATCCCATTGACTGTTGGGATGTTCGAACCAGACTACTTTACTTAGGAGAATATGCATTTGGTTTGAGGACAGGTGAAGTATTCATAAAAGAGAAAACACCTCTAAAGTTTTCTACAGTTAGTGCAGTAATGTTATTAACAGCTGCTGAAGCATTGTGAAATGCATTTCATGTTATTTTAATCTACCTAAAGCGTAATATTTCAGTAGTTTTGAGGTGAAATCTTTTGAGGTCAGAATGTTTTGTACTTAATTTGGGCATAATTATTTTGGGCACATGTATGTATTTTTGGCACAACTTTTATCACCTAGACTTTGGTGCAATCTAAAGCCCTTGCAGGGTGGTTGACTCTAGTGGTAGCACATACAGTTACCTGCTTATATTGGGATCAGTTTTCAAGATCATTATGACTTGTATCAGACCGCGCCATTTAAGTGGAGCTATCACTTTTGCTCCCCATCACTCTCCTGAGGCTAGTTCAAGGAGAATAATTTTTGGCTTCCCTTAGCATGTAAATTTATATGGTATCAATATGGTAATATTTTAAATGGCTTCCCCATAATCTAAGTTAGGGCAGCAAATAAGTTCCCCAGTTGTCTTCATGGTATGGTCTGTTAAACTGGGATCAGTTTGATCCTTACAGCTTGTATGTTAATTGTAGAGGATTATCCAGTTAGGTCTGTTAAACTGGGATCAGTTTGATCTTTACAACCTGTATGTTAATTGTAGATGATCGTCCAGTAAGGTCTGTTAAACTGGGATCAGTTTGATCCTTACAACTTGTATATTAATTGTAGAGGATCGTCCACGAAACCGCAGACATAGACTACGTTCATATCACTTCACCACAAACTACAGTGCTGATGTTGAAGTGACGAGTAGTCGCACGAGAATGCAGAGGATGATAGACGTGGACAGTGAAGAGTCACTTCCTCCATTTGATGTTACCGGAACACCGTTCAGGTTAATAATACAGTTATATTCAAGCGTTAAAATTGTTGTATTCCACATGGCATTTTTCTCTGAATTAAACATACATATATATATCAAACGTTGCCAGCAACAAGAAGTAGAATGGTGATGGCCACATTTTCCCAATTTAATGACCCAAAAAATCATATGGCTACAAATGTATATTATAGCTCTTTTTAAAGCTTATTATGTTTATAGTTTATCATAACTAATATTGTGAGTAGAATGATGGAAATACATGCACATTATTAAAAGTTTTCCGGACAGCTCATTTTGCCTGAAGGTCTCCAGGGTGGGGGTAGGGGAGGCAATTGTCCAGAGATTGCAGCCATTGTAAGATGTTTCTAACTAACAGAGCGTTTTAGGCGACTGAAATGACATATTCAATACATTTTCTTGTTTGGAATACCAGTGTCTGTATATCCAATGTGTTTGCCAGTTGTGTGCTGATGTCTGTAGTGCTCAGTTACTTTTCATTTTACTTTAAAGTTTTGTTATCATACATACATGTACCAGATTATTGGAAGGTAAACATCTGGTTTGGGCTACTATAAACATTAGTATGACAACAAAGACCATTATTTAATACTGGTGTAGGAAGGGTGGGGGTGGGGGACATATGCTCCTTAACTTTGTAGCAGCAGCGATGGTTTTTTATATATTTTTAGATGTATTTATATATATATATATATGTGCCCCCCGTCACACTTTGGCACCTTCCTATGCCCATGTTTAAATTTTAATAAAATTATAGATTATGACCAACAGATTAAATGTGTGATTATCAGTTGTAATATCTTTCAAACATTGTATACCAATAATTCTTTGTAGTCATGTTTCAAAAGAAAGACTGGAGGAAAATGTAGTTGGTTATAGGACAGACATCACTTGATATATATATAGATTGTTCTGTCAGTGTGACTGAAATCAGCTCCATTGATTTTTAACTGGTCAACCACTAGACCTGGCCTAGTGCTTATAAAACTTTTAGAGTCTAGACTCGAGACTCTAATAGAGTCTGATACACTAATGTCATGACAACGCCATACAAATTATACAAGTGTGATGTCATTAGAGATTGAGTCTGGACTCTAAAAGTTTTTAAGACTTAATGTACATGTACTTCTTATTTTAAGGGGACTACCAGTGACGGATCCAGAAAATCCATTTAGGGGTGGCCCCAATGACAAGAGGCAGAATTTCTAGGGAGTTTTGGGAGAGGTTTGGAGGGGGATCGTAAAAAAAAAAAAAAATAATATAATAATAAAATTATAACTGTCATAAAATTTAGGGGCCCTCGGCCCCTGATGCCCCCACTAGATCTGCCTCTGACTACCCGGAGTTTGTAACCATTGTAAGATATTAGGACAACAAAAACACCTTCTTAGATGTACAGATACTGATATTCTAAATAGGAAAGTACATGTATATCTATATGTCATTTTAGTCATCAAAAAGGATCTGTTGGTTGTAAACATGCTACAATGACAGCAAACAAAGGAGTTCCTTTTAACTGTTATCTTATCTTAGAGTCCGAACCAAATTGTTAACAACTACGATAAATGACTCTCCTACCTTTAATTACTGTTAGATTTCCCCCAAAATTTTGTCCAGACACAAATTGTGAAAAAATCATTACAGTGATGATGAATACATTATATCTTAGCACATGTCATGATGGTGTTAGATTACGACATATTGATCCACCCCTCTTGAAGAGTATTCCATAAACAAACAAAATGGCAGACGGCAGAAACTGCATGTATTTTGCCCTATGCAATCTCAGCGAAGTCGATATTGGTGACATCGTTAGTCTAATATATGGAGTCAGATTCCATCATGACATGTGCTAAGGTATAACACACTCATCATGGCGTCAGATTAATTACATCACATATTTAGGAGGCTTCCTCTCCTCTTGAAGAGTATTCCACAAAAAAGCGAAATGGTAGACGGAGAAAAATTGCATGTGTTTTGTCCTAGGAGTCGATATAGGTGATATGGTTTCAGTCTAATATGTGGAATCCATGTCAGTGTAATAGTTTTTTTTATGATTTATGTTTGTACAAAAAGTGGAAAAAATCTACCAGTAATTAAAGGCAGGAGAGTAATTTATCTTAGTTATTAACAATTTGGTTTAGACTTTAGATAAAATTAAATAATTCAACAGTGTGTAAGTAAGATTGACTCTTGATGTTTTTAGCCCTGAAAGACTAGATTCAAATGCGTCTACAGCAGTATCACCAGCTGCAGACAAGATCAACTGTCCAATTTGTCTAGATGATGCCAAGCAGGTTTGTACAATTCAGAGGCATAGCGAGTGTTGTCTAGCACCAATCGGCTACGGTGGTATAGTGCTTCAGCCATCGGGCATAAAGTGGTACAGTAAGTACTGGGTTCATCTCCCGGTACCGACTCCCATCTAGAGCGAGTTTAACAACTCACTGGGTAAGGTGTAAAGCCACCACACCGACTTCTTTGTCACTAACAACTGATCACTAACACATTGTCCTGAACAGATAGTCCAGATAACTGAGGTGTGTGCTGAGAACAGCGTGCTTAAACCTTAATTGGATATAAACACAGAAATATCTAGAGATGAATGAATGAATATCTAGAACTCGTTGATGGGAATTTTACCCGTAGTCCAATAGGCCGTAGGATCAATCCACTTCACTGATTCCTACATATGGTACACCACATTTTGGTGGAGTGCAATTATCTCAAAGAAACTGGAAAAGATCAATTTGGTCAAAGAAATGTGATGGAATCCTTTTGATTCCATCCTGAACTTTTATTATAGTACAAGTTCTATGTGATGCTGACTTTTATTCTAAATTTAGATTCCATCCTGAACTTTTATTACAATTTCTACGTGATACTGACTTTTATTCTAAATTTTAATTTGACCTACCTGTGATATTTGTATTTTTACACAGTTCTTTACACTGTTTTTATTTAACTCTTGAATTTTCATATTGATGTTGATCATCACATTATGTTTACATTTACCATTGTCTGACACCCAATAGCCGATGTATTGTTTCTTGCTGGGGTATCATTAAACATTCATTCATTCATTCCTACATGTAATTTCTTACTGGATGTCTCTGCTTTTTTCCCCTCAGATTCGGAGAAGTGGAAGACAGATATTTTCTACAGTTTGTGGACACATTTACTGCAATCAGTGTATTACTCAAGCTATTAACACACAACGTTGTTGTCCCACGTGCAGAAAAAAACTCACTTTAAAACAAGTTCATGTTTTGTATTTATAAATGAATTGATACACCTAATTATTTGTGAAATATGCATTTACCGAATTATTAATTGTATTGAAATTTGTCCATGGTCCATTGTTGGTTGTGTCTGGTGTTAATATTGTAAAATGATATTTGGCAGGTTCATTTTTTGTACACCTTGATCAGAATCTATGTTTTATATATACATTGATTGTATTTTCAAATTTGTGAGACTTCAAGCATTTTTGTTTATCAATATCTTTAAAATGTTAAATTATTTTATTGAATCACTTAGTCCATAATACTTTAGTTGCATCTAGTATTAGTATTATGAATGTTAAAGTTACTTTTGATATGATGTTTTTGTGTACACTAACTTGGGTGTTGACCAATGCCAGGTCATTGGATTAAGAAATAAATATTTATGTATTATCAAGTCCACAGTTTTGTTTATTAGTTAAAATACTGGAAAAAATGTTGGTAACATTGTAGTTAGGCTACATAATCAAATCAAATAAATATGCACACACACACACACACACACACACACACATGCATGGGTCCAGTGGCGGATCCAGCATGAAACAAGGCCGTGAAGCTAGCGGATGGGGAAGGCGGTCTTAATTTTCAAATTGTTTCTCTCCCCCCACCCCACCCCCGATAAAATCCTGATTATTTCTTATGAGTTTCTAAATTTCACAAATATGTTGGGGGTAATAACCATTGTTTCTGCCAGAAAGACATTTTTAGGTATGGTGCTATAAATTGAATGCAACCAGTCAACAGGGGGTATGGAGGGTCTCCCCCAGAAAGAAAATGGGTTATGTTTAGGATTAGGGTTAAGAAAATCATACAGTAATGATAGTCATTAATTTTGTCAAAAGGTTAAACTTAAAAAAAAAAAAATTGCAAAATATTTACCCTGTGGCAGAAAACCTTTTAAATTTGTGTGTGCAGAAGAGGTTTCGGGGATCAAAAACATTCTGCTCAAGCGAATTTTCTTCTCTTGTTTTTTTTTTCAATATAGTTTCCAGGGAATCCCGTAGAAATTTCGATCGGCACATTCTTGACCCCCTGCATATTTTCCTGTACACGAGCATACAGTCTCCATAACTCGACTTGTAGACAGTGTGGGTGTCCCCCCTCCCCCATATAACATTCTGGCTCCGCCAGTGTCAACGCACGCAACTTTTGGCTTCAACGATGAATAAACACACTTACCTTTATTCATATATCCACTCAACACCTGTAGAAGACCTTGTAACTGAATAGCACAGTAGTTAGCTGCAGTCGTCATAGGTAGTATTAGATCCATGCACGTTTTGCATTTAAATACATTTTAAAATATGATTATAAATGGCAAACACCGATTCTTTTCGCACATTTCTGAAGTTGAACCATATTCAGAAAAATTTACGTAGTAGTATCGCTTTGACATCAATAAGCATATTACGTCAACGCATTGTTGACGTCACGCAAAAGAAACGACGTTACGTTTCCGGCAATTTTTGTAACTTGACGGAAAATGTCGAACTTGCATTAAAATATGTACATAGGTGATCTGGCAAGCATACGCACTAACGTCAGTGTTTTATTGTGACAAAATGTCTCGTTGTTTGGGGCGGAACGTTAAAGTTGTTTTGTTTAACGGAAACACTCTGGGGCGGATCCATAATTTTGTAAAGGGGAGGTCACAAAATTAAAAAAAAAAAAATTGGGTTTGTCAAGGCAAATGAGCCGAGCTCCTAATAAAGCAAGATCGGTAGGAGGAATCGAGAGCATGTTTCCCGGAAATGTTTTAAATAAAGATTCTCAGAAACGCGTTTTCGAGGCAATTTAGTGTTGTGTGTTGTGGATGATGAATTGAAAAAACAAAACCCATCCCAAAACGTCATTAAAAAGGGCACTTTAAATTGGGGTGGGGGGTGGGGGGACCTGAAGTCCCTGTGACCCCCCTCTGGATCCTCTAATGCCACCGGAGCACACAAATTAATTAATCATAGGCTATTGGATGTCAAACATTTGGACATTCTGACATTAAGTCATCAGAGAAAACCGGCTACATTTTTCTGTTATCAGCAAGAGATCTTTTATATACACTATCCCACAGACAGGAAAGAACATACCACGGCCTTTTACAAGTTGTAGTGCACAGGTTTGGAACGGGAAAAAAACACCCCATCAGTTCATGCAGTTGAATGGATCCACTGAGGTGGGTCGATCCTGCAACGCAAGCACCTCAAGCCAGCACTCGACCAACTGAGCTAAATTCCGCTCCAGGGCGGGACGTAGCCCAGTGGTAAAGCGCTCGCCTGATGCGCAGTCGGCCGAGTGATAAAACGCTCGCCTGTTGCGCGGTCGGTTTGGGATCGATCTCCGTCGGTGGCCCATTGGTCCATTTCTCGTTCCAGCCAGTGCACCACGACTGCGGTATCAAAGGCCGTGGTATGTGCTACCCTGACTATGGGATGGTGCATATAAAGGATCCCTTAATTGCTACTAATAGAAAAATGTAGCGGGTTTCCTCTTTAAGACTAAATGTCAAAATTACCAAATGTTTGACATCCAATAGCTGATGATTAATAAAGCAATGTCGTTAAACAAAACAAACTAACTTTTTAAATGTCTCCTTGCGGATGAAAAGTAAAGTTTGTTTTATTTAAGACGCCACTAGAGCACATTGATTTTTTATCTTATCATCGGCTATTGGACGTCAAACATATGGTCATTTTGACACTGTTTTGAGAGGAAACCCGCTGTCGCCACATAGGCTACTCTTTTTGACAGGCAGCAAGGGATCTTTTATTTGCGCTTCCCACAGGCAGGATAGCACAAACCATGGCCTTTGTTGAACCAGTTATGGATCACTTGTCGGTGCAAGTGGTTTACACCTACCCATTGAGCCTTGCGGAGCACTCACTCAGGGTTTGGAGTCGGTATCTGGATTAAAAATCCCATGCCTCGACTGGGATCCGAACCCAGTACCTACCAGCCTGTAGACCGATGGCCTGCCACGACGCCACCGAGGCCGGTCATTGCGGATGAAGGATTGTTCAAGGGCGGGCGTAGGGGTATAACAAGAAAGAAACAGAAATGGAAATAGGACATGAAGGCACGTATACAGGGCCGTAGCTAGCGGGGGGGGGGGGGGGGGGGGGGGGGGGGGGCAAGAAAAAAATCCGGAAAGCATTATAGAAACTTAAAGAAAATTCTCTTCTTAACTGTTTAAGGAGTTTTAGACTATTAACTACTCAGTTGCTCCCCCCCCCCCCCAACAAAAAATCCTAGCTACGGCCCTGCTATAGTATATCGAAGTACACTAATATTGATATAACATAAATAAATTGTACTTTGAGGGACGGATACAGGATTTTTCTAGGGTGGGTGTGCACCGTTTAAAAAAGAGTTAGTTTATTTGTTTAACGACACCACTAGAGCACATTGATTTATTAATAATCGGCTATTGTATGTCAGACATTTGATATTTTTACATATAGTGTTAGTGTTAGAGAGGAAACTCGCTAGTAGCAAGTAATCTTTTATATACACCATCCTACAGACAAGGCAGCACATACCACATGCCTTTTATATACCAGTAGTGGCGCATTAACTGGAACAAGAAATAGCCTAATGGGACCACCGACGGGGATCGATCCTAGACAGACCACGCATAAGGCGAGTGTTTTGCCACTGTGCTATGCCCCGCCCCTCTTGGTGAATGGCTGCAAACAGTAAGTTGTTTAAACTCAACTGGTAAACAGACTTGACGAGAGAGGCTGAACATTAAACCTAGTATCAACAACGGATATCTGTTCTAAAGGTGTTTACGTTTGCAGAATCGCATTGCAGGGATGTCTTGAACGAATTCCACATTTTTAACCCCCTGGTAGCTATACACCGGCAGCCTTTAAATAGGAATGTACACTAAAATGTACTCAATAGCAAAGACTGGATATATGATACGATACGATACAATACCATATCATGATATGTGATATATGATATACGATATGATATATTATACGATACGATACAATAAGTGATACGATACGATACGATATATGATATGATATGATGTGATGTGATGTCATATAATATAATATATATATAATATAATATAATATAATATAATATAATATAATGTAGAATGACTGAATGTTTAATGACACCCCAGCACGAAAAATACATCGGCTATTTTAATTACGTGTCAAAGATATTAGCATAAATGAAATTATGAACAAATCAATCAAAAAAATTCAAAAATTAAATTAAATTAAAACGGAATTCATTAATGAATGTTTAACGACACCCTAGCACAAAGGTAAATATATAAATGGATAGAATAGAATAGAATAGAATAGAATAGAATAGAATAGAATAGAATAGAATAGAATAGAATAGAATAGAATAGATGTTTAATATATGAATGAAGTGATGATCAACATCAATATAAAACATTTTAAAGTCAAATGATAAAATAAAATAATAAATATCACAGTTAAGTATATTTAAAATATGGAATGACATCCAGTGTCTCTCGAATATTTAAACAAGTTCAGAGTGGAATCAGAAAGCTTCCACTACATTATTTTTTATTCCAACACATTACTTGTACCAAATATCTACAGAACAGAACAGGAAGGAAGGAAATGTTTTATTTAACAACACACTCAACACATTTTATTTACGGTTATATGGCGTCAGACATATGGATAAGGACCACACAGATAGAGAGAGGAAACCCGCTGTCACCACTTCATGGACTACTCTTTTCGATTAGCAGCAAGGAATTTTTTATATGCACCATCCCACAGACAGGATAGCACATACCACGACCTTTGATATACCAGTCGTGGTGCACTGGCTGGAACGTGAAATAGCCAAATGGGCCCACCGATGGGGATCGATCCCACACCGACCACGCATCAAGCGAGCGCATTACCACTGGGCTACGTTTCGCCCCCGAACAGAATAGAGCCTACATACGTCTGTCAGTTCCTAGAAGAGTAGTACGTTGGCTATTTGGTCTGTGTCAAATCAGACGGGCCACACTTATTTTAAAATAACCAGAGCACAAGCAATAACTGTGGTGTCGTGGTTAAGCCATCGGATATAAGGCTGGTAGGTACAGGGTTCGCTTCCCGGTACCGGCTCCCACCCAGAGCGAGTTTTAACAAACTAATTAGTTCTAACTCACTGCCCTGAGGTGTGTTCCCAGGACAGCTGCTTGAATCGTAATTGGATATAAGCACGAAAATAAGTGGAAATGAAATGAAATGCAATAATAAAAAAGAACGAATTGGGGCACAATGTTATACGGTCTGGGACACTTTTAAAGTAAATAGGGCACGTTTTGCATTATTTCGGGCACGATAATTACAAAATAGGTGAGGCTTTTTTTTTTTTTTGAAAGATATGTATAGGTTTAATAAAATGACACTGAATTCAACATAATAGGTTACAATGCAATATGTACTAAATTTAAATGTCCCTGGTCTCCCCATGTGAATAACATTGAATATATGGTGCCACCTTGTATGTTTACTGGGTTCATACATTGTACATACATGTATGTTGAAGAGAAAATATTAACATGATCGCCAGTGGAAGTTGATCTGGTGTTAAGGAACCTAGTAAACTTAACGTTGAAAGGATAGCAGTTATACACTAAACACTTGTATAAACTAGACAAATATATTTAAAACTAAAAATGCGCTAAATTATCGAATGTTCAATATGCTCTTTTAACTTTATTGAATGTAACTACTTTCATTAATATTTTGGAAAAAGATAAAAGTAAGCCTGTATATATACAACAGGAGTCCGAGATATATCCGAGATATCTATGTATGTGGATACAGATATTCCATTTACTACACTGGCCGTGATGTAGGCCTATCACACGCGATAGGGTTTATACATGACCTGATGTAGCATGGTTCAAGTAGGTTGTATGTGGACTAATCACAGGACACACTGATAAAACACGATCTACATTCCATCAGTATCAGCGCCGAAATCAACATAATGGTAAGTACGTTTTTTTAAAAATCTTATTTAAAGTGTTCTATTTGTACAGTTTAGAAAACAACAACAACAACAAAACACACAAGTAGTAACATTAAATGTTGACTGCAACCACAACCCTGAACCACAGTATAGGAAATTTTACCGTGTTACAGGCAGTCAACCCCATATTACTGACATTCAGTCCCAAGTTACATATTTTGTATTTTATATAAGCATAACTACTCTAGTGTATTAAACTTAATAGCTAAAATATATGAGTGAAATAAATTATTTCAACAGGCATTATTAATGTCTGTGGTAAATATTTTATTAATGAACTAAAGTATCTTGTAATGTTTCATTTCCATGATTTGACCACCTCAGTCCATGCTTATACCATGCACCTTATTTCTTTCCATAAGTAGATATTTTTATCAACAATATACGTATATATATACTCTTCAAAAGAAGAAACGCAAAACCACATTGTCGTAACATTTGGAGAATTGATTTAATTATTGAATGGTGAGTCCGATAATTACCAAATGTTGCAGGATTGTTTACAATTCACTCTAGTCCATTGTGAGTAAGTGATAGGACACACCACCAAGGTCAAGGTCATCTGGAGTCAATACCGGGTGTGGCCTCCGCGTGTGTTGACAACTGTCTGGCACCGCCTGCCCTTTGAAGCAACCAGAGTACGGATGACGTCCCGGGGGATGGTGGCCCACTCGGCCTACAAGGCTGCTGCCAGCTCGGGCAGGGTCTGGGGCTGTGGTTGTCGGAGGCGTCGGTCCAACTCGTCCCATAGATGCTCAGTTGGGTTCAAATCCGGTGATATCGATGGCCAAGGAAGGACATTAATGTTGTTGTTCTGTAGGAAAGCCGTTGTGAGACGTGCTGTGTGAGGCCTGGCGTTGTCATGTTGGAACACTGCGTTGGCGTTGGCCATAACTGGAACGATGTGTGGCCGGAGGATCTGGTCAATGTAGCCCTGTGCATTCAGGTTGCCCTGCACGTGGACCAGGTCAGTTCTGCCAGTGTGTGAGATGGCTGCCCACACCATGACACTACCCCCGCCGAATCTGTCCACTTCCTGCACGCAGTTTGCCGCATAACGTTCACCACGACGCCTATACACGTGACATCTTCCATCATGATGTGGGAGCAGAAATCGGGACTCGTCACTGAACCACACCTGTCTCCATCGCAGTTGAGGCCATTGTCGATGAATCTGGCACCACTGCAGTCGGAGTCGACGGTGTTGTGGTGTTAAGATGACACCTCGAACTGGACGTCTGGCACGAATTCCTACCTCACGTAGGCGGTTCCGTACGGTCTGGTCGGATATCCTGCGCAAACCTGGTATTGCTGCGGCTGTGGAGGTGGCAGTAGTCAATCGTTCCCGAAGGTGGCGTACCCGGATGTAGCGGTCCTGCCCGGGGGTAGTGACCCGTGGTCGATCGGATCTAGGGAGGTCACGTGTTGATCCATGTTGCTGGTAACGGTCCCACAGTCTGGAGATGGTGCTTGGGGACACATGGAATGCCCTGGCAACGGCCGTTCTGGATTCGCCTGCGTCTAGTCGGCCGATGGCATTGTTTCTCTGCGGTTCACTGAGACGTGGCATGTCCTGGATTGTCAACTGTCGGCCAGATACAGAGGCCAGTCAAGCGAACACCCTGCACTTTTATACTGTCGGTGTTCATGTTGCACGTGCAGACAACGCACGTGCAGTGGTGACATGGTTTGCACGTGGCTGCGTTTTTGCGAATATTCACATTTTGGAACTTTATTGTACAGTAGCTGCGTTTTATCGAATGTAACCGTGGGAATGTGTTTGGGACATGCAATGACCTTATATTCACAAAGCATGAACCGGTAGGAAACATAAAATCGGAGTTATAACCCATTTGTACCCTTTTGCGTTTCTTTTTTTGAAGAGTATATATATACTGTATTTTGTATGCACATGCAATGATTTTTTTTTTTTTTTAAACTGGTCCATAGGAATTGGGGCGGCGCGGGGGGGGGGGGGGTAGGTAGGGCATAGCCTTCCACTTTTTGGGTCAATTTGCTGCTTTTTTATTGGTGGTGGTGGGGGTATGTACATTATTCCCTTTTCTGCTAAACTGGTCTATCAATTAACAATGTCAATATGCAATCATTTGCCAATTCAAAACTACTGAATAGCAACATATCGCTTATATTCTCGTATATATAATCCGTCATTACATGGTGCATTTTAATGCCGTTCCACCTTTTAAATTTAAAATCAACTTTTAGTACTTAATTATTGACAGTTTATTCACGAAACACCATATATTAGAACATTTCGGAGGAGAGAATCCGATATTCCATACAAATTACATTAAAATAGCCAAACATATTCATTAAGAAATTGTAGGGATTTTTACTCAGATGACATAAAAAATTAAGTTTCTTTATTTAACGACGCCACTAGAGCACATTGATTTTTTATCTTATCATCGGCTATTGGACGTCAAACATATGGCCATTCTGACACTTTTTTTTAGAGGAAACCCGCTGTCGCCACATAGGCTACTCTTTTACGACAGGCAGCAAGGGATCTTTTATTTGTGCTTCCCACAGGCAGGATAGCACAAACCATGGCCTTTGTTGAACTGGTCGGTGCAAATAGTTTACACCTACCCATTGATCCTTGCGGAGCACTCACTCAGGGTTTGGAGTCAGTATCTGGATTAAAAATCCCATGCCTCGACTGGGATCCGAACCCAGTACCTACCAGCCTGTAGACCGATGCCTAACCACGACGCCACCGAGGCCAGTCAGATGACATGAAAACGTATTCTAAGCCTTTTAATACTTCAAAAATATGGTTAAAAAAAAAAAACCCCGGGTATTAAGCCGAAACCACGCAAGAGTCACTCTAAAAGGGGGTAAATGTTTGAAAATGTTCCAGAAGAGAGTTCCCAAAACCTCCCTTGCTTGGCTTCACTCGACACAATTTCCACCCCAATGACAAAATGACAACCCGATCCTTTCAAGATCAGCCCTACGGGCATGTACAAAAACAAGGTCTGTAGTAGTAATAATAATAGTACCACCGGTAACAGCAGCAGCAGTAACAGCAACTTTAGCAGCAGCAGCAGTAGCGGCAGCAGCAGTAGTAATAGTAGTAGTAGTAGTAGTAGTAGTAGTAGTAGTAGTAGTAGTAGTAGTAGTAGTAGTAGCAGTAGCAGCAGCAGCAGCACAACACAACATTTAGGAGGGTGGGCCCCTGCCTCCCTCCAAGATCCGCCTCTGGTAGTAGTAGTAGTAGTAGCAGCAGCAGCAGCAGCACAACACAACATTTAGGGGGGTGGGCCCCTGCCTCCCTCCAAGATCCGCCTCTGGTAGTAGTAGTAGTAGTAGCAGCAGCAGCAGCAGCACAACACAACATTTAGGAGGGTGGGCCCCTGCCTCCCTCCAAGATCCGCCTCTGGTAGTAGTAGTAGTAGCAGCAGCAGCAGCAGCACAACACAACATTTAGGGGGGTGGGCCCCTGCCTCCCTCCAAGATCCGCCTCTGGTAGTAGTAGTAGCAGTAGCAGCAGCAGCAGCAGCACAACACAACATTTAGGGGGGTAATAGTAGTAGCAGCAGCAGCAGCAGCAGCAGCACAACACAACATTTAGGGGGGTAATAGTAGTAGCAGCAGCAGCAGCAGCAGCAGCACAACACAACATTTAGGGGGGTAATAGTAGTAGCAGCAGCAGCAGCAGCAGCAGCACAACACAACATTTAGGGGGGTAATAGTAGTAGCAGCAGCAGCAGCAGCAGCAGCACAACACAACATTTAGGGGGGTAATAGTAGTAGTAGCAGCAGCAGCAGCAGCACAACACAACATTTAGGGGGGTAATAGTAGTAGTAGTAGTAGTAGCAGTAGCAGCAGCACAACACAACATTTAGGGGGGTAATAGTAGTAGCAGCAGCAGCAGCAGCAGCAGCACAACACAACATTTAGGGGGGTAATAGTAGTAGCAGCAGCAGCAGCAGCAGCAGCACAACACAACATTTAGGGGGGTAATAGTAGTAGTAGCAGCAGCAGCAGCACAACACAACATTTAGGGGGGTAATAGTAGTAGTAGCAGCACAGATACATTTGTTTTTACATTCTGTAACAGACATTATCGGTTTGCGTTCACAGGGTATCCAGCCCAATGCTGTGTGTGTCGTGCTGGCGTGCGTGACTGTCGTGTTCATACACAGTGTCGGTTCTCAGACAGGTAAATATCTCTACAACAAAACCACGTGTACCAAAATCAACAATAAACAAATAGAAAACAAAACAAAACAAAACAAAGCAACAAAAAAGAAAAGAAGAAAGAAAAAA
Organism: Gigantopelta aegis; assembly: GCF_016097555.1. Classification (NCBI taxonomy): domain Eukaryota; kingdom Metazoa; phylum Mollusca; class Gastropoda; order Neomphalida; family Peltospiridae; genus Gigantopelta; species Gigantopelta aegis. The sequence goes on along the minus strand of NC_054708.1, from coordinate 17,459,821 downwards.
AACGAGTGAAGAAAACAAGCAAAAAGGTCTTTAATCTATTTAAAATTGCCTACAAATTGGCAAACAACCTTTTAATAATGATTCACGTTGCCATTTAAGTACAACACACAAACTTAATTAGCTTCTTCCGTTGCAAAATGTCGACGTTGTGGCCACATGTTCTCAAACTTAAAGGTCCACAATCATGACACATTATTAATATACAGTATATAAAACAAATACATAAACATTACAGTATTAAGAATCAAAAACAAAAATACCATCCCAGTTATTAATAAAGTGACTTTTTGTAAAACACTTGGGGGAAAAACCCACTGCTCAGTCGATTTGACCCGCATCAGACCTGTGACGTAGCATCCGGCCTTCTGTTAGTAGGTCAACATGCCGACAGCAGAGAATGATTTTTCGAAAAACAGCCGATTCTTTAATGATTTAAACAATAATTTAGAGCGAACGAAATGACAAATGTCGCTACGAACCAGCGTGTAATTAAACCTAGCAGAATCAGCATTTCGCTAGTTTTCATAAATGCAGGAACAATCCACCGGTTGCAAGATTTTTGCGTGTATGACGGGTCAGATTTTACTGAAACAGTGTTTAGCAATCATCTATATCAAAACATACAAAAACAATATGACACTGGAAAGATTATGCTTGGGATCGATTAATTTGTAATTATTTATTTTTACAAAATATTGTAGTAGCAACTTTGATATAGGACCTTTAAATTGCGTGACCTCTGCCAGTAACATTCGTTCCTTCTTTTCTAGAACCTAAAATCCGACATGCACGTGCAATTGGAGGCCAGCCCATATCACGCGGAAGTCAACCATGGCTGGTTTTACTGAAGGCAACCATTGTGACGAGACGGTTTCTAGGAATACCCATTGGTCACCGTCACGTGTTTTGCGGGGGATCCGTCCTCAACGACTATTGGATATTATCAGCTGCCCATTGTTTTAAGGACTACGGGTATACACTTTAAAAGTACCCCCCCCCCCCCCGCCACCCCCTCTTTCATTATATAACGGGCCTCCTAAATTCTTTCATAAAAATAATTTCATACAACCTATTTTCAAGACAACCTAAATCCGTTTCCACTACAGTTATATTACACATCGACCCAAAGCACCGTTTAAAGGAACATTCCTGAGCTTGCTGCAATGTAAGATGTTTCAGACTAAACTTACATATTAAATATATTTTCTTGTTTAGAATATCAGTGTCTGTATAATCGATGTGTTTCTGATCGTCTTAATATTTATAAGAAGCCCACACTGGATTTTGTCTTACAATAATTTTGTACGTACGAAGTAAACATATTTTATAAAATAAACTGAAATTTTACCTAGTACAAATATTAGAATGACCAGATACACGTTTAATATACAGCCACTAATATTTTATGCAGAAGAATATATTTGATATATAATTACGATCGTTAACAAGTCTCTGTTAGTCGATAACATCTTAAAAATTGCAGCAAACTCATGAATGTCCCTTTTTAAAGCGACCGCATATAATTTTAAACAGATACACATTTTAAGAAACCACTTTACTGTTTGCATTGATTGTTTATACAATGTGCTCTGTATATACAGACAATTCAGGGGCGTGCGCAGGAAATTTTGCAGGGGGGGGGGGATATGAAATTTGTTTTCGCCTTGAGCAGGGGGGTTCGACACCCCCCCCCCCCCCCGCGCACGCGCCTGCAATTACTGTCTTTATACCCCGATGCCCATTTTGATGATGCCTTAAAGCGACGCCACACGATACGAGTGCATTGTACGAAAAAAGTCACGGAAACATAGCCGATTGTAAAAACACAACATTACGATTTTATCGACTGGAATTTGGAATCGGCTATTCTTGTAAAAGGCACTCGTATCGTGTAGCGACGCCTTTTAGCCGCTGTCACATGCACATGGGCGTCCGGAGTGCGGCAGCGGCACTGGAAACATCACGCAGCATTTTATATTGCATTCCGCACGACCTAAACCGGGTGCATGTGAACGGCTGTACTGAACATCATCCCATGGATTGTCGGATGCATGCCTGTAAAAGCGACCTTTGGATCTGTTGCATGTTTGACCTCATTCAAACAATCAAACAACATAATGTTGGACAAACTTTGTCCATCTCTGCCTTGTCCAAAGGGTCCTAAATTCGCTACTGTTTTATAATGAATAGCCTTAATATAGACCTTGACGTGAAAAACAAATTTAGGGGAGTGATTAAAATTTCGCTACCCTAACTTAGATTATGGAGAACTCATAGGAAATAGGACATGTTTTATTTAACGACACACTCAACACATTTTATTTACAGTTATATGCGTCGGATTATGGAGAGTTATTTATGATATTATCACATTGATACCATATACATTCACATGTCGAAGGGAGCTAAAATTACTCTCCCTAAAATACAATTTAAGTACATGTATAATGCATGCCCATTGCTTTAATCAGTTTCATTCCACAGTAGTTTTATCATGCTCTATTGAAACTAAAGGCTCATATAGACTGAATGCGATGCGTGCGTGCGGTCCGGCTAATAAATAAATAAATAATCGAAACACATTAGTTTCAATGAGAGCGTCTAGAGGGTGCGTCTACAAAACGCATGCGACCAGCCGCAATGAAATACTCGTATGTAGTGTATATATATGCTCAAAACGCATGCGACCAGCCGCAATGAAATACTCGTATATAGTGTATATATATGCTCAAACCGCATGCGACCAGCCGCAATGAAATACTCGTATACAATGTATATATATGCTCAAAACGCATGCGACCAGCCGCAATGAAATACTCGTATGTAGTGTATATATTCTCAAAACGCATGCGACTAGCCGCAATGAAATAACCATATATAGTATGTATATGCCCAAAACGCATGCGGCAGACTCATCGGACGAAACAATCGGGCCGCACGCACACGCCGCATCTAACCTATATAAGCATTAAGAGTATAATGACATTGTATTTCCCAGTCGAGAAGCAAGACTAGCATCCAACTGGGAGGTCAGGCTGGCATCCGTGCACTTACGGGTAAGTTTGAATGGGATTCTAACTCAATTAAATTAAAGGTGCCCGGGTGTGGGAGGTTCCACTCTGCGGGTAGTAATGTGATCTCACAGGGGGTGTGGGTGAGACGAAAGCTTGCTTTCCGTGGTATACAGTCTGTAACACCACGACCACCAACACTGACTAACACAGATTGATGAAGACAGGGGGGAGGGGGGGGGATCCCCAAACAACTCCCTATCCCCCAACCCCTCACCACCCCTCAATCCCCCAACCCTCACCACCCCTCAATCCCCCCCCCCCAAAGAAACCAAAAAAAACAAAACCAGACCACACACAAAAAAAACCCTACACAACCCCCACCCCAAAACCCGATCATATATATTCCTTTTTTTCTTCAGGATCGTAGTTTTGAGATAACAAAATCATAGGTGGTTGTTTTTTCACTACTGCATGCATTAATTATTACATTCCTCGTTCCAGCCAGTGCACAACGACTGGTATATCAAAGACCGTGGTATATGATGTCTGTTTGTGTGATGGTGCATATAAAGATCGTTTGCTACTAATGGAAACATGTTGTGGGTTTTCTCTCTAAGAGTGTCAAAATTACCAAATAAATCTAGTGCTCTAGTGGTGTCTTAAACAAAACAAATGTGAATTATTACATTCAGGCGACGCCTACAGAGAGAATACTTCACTTCCTGGGTAGACTGTTCGACATGCGAGACTGGCTACAATGGGAAATTGACGTAGAGCGGATCGTCGTTCATCCAGCATACAACCGGTCTAGTAAGTATTAAATATTACCCGACAACCAGTCTAGTAAGTATTAACTATTACCATACAACCAGTCTAGTAATTATAAAATATTACCATACAACCAGTCTAGTAAGTATTAAATATTACCATACAACCAGTCTAGTAAGTATTAAATATTACCATACAACCAGTCTAGTAAGTATACAATATTAGCAAGTAATTTGAAAACAACCGGTCACAGTTTGGGCGCCAAAATTAAATACTCTGCTGTTCAGATTCAGACATGTTTTCATATAGGCCTTTTGTGTGCGGGTGTGCGTGAACCTTGAATTCAATTAAGGTTCAAGCACGCTGTCCTGGGCACATAGTTCAGCTGTCTGGACTGTCCAGGACAGTTGGTTAGTGGTTAGTGAGAGAGAAAAGGGTGTATTGGTCTTACACCTATCCATTAATTAGTCGTTAAAACTCGCTCTCGTTGGGAACCGGTACCGCGCTGCGAACCCTGTACCTACCAACCTAAGCCGTATTTTCAATGGCGTAACCACGACACCACCGAGGTTGATAACCACTATTGTAATAATTTCAGGTATCTGGGCCAATGACATTGCATTAGTCAAACTGAAGCGAAAGGTTCCATCAGGACCCACGTTTTCCTACATCAGAAAGCTTCACCTGCCGCTAATGAACGAGACCGACTTCCCACTTGTACACCAGGAATGTCAAATGAGTGGATGGGGCTGCACAGTTAACGGTAAAACAGATTTATTTTCCATATAGTTGTACATACACTGGGCACATTTTAGTATACAGGGGTCGGAACTGTCTGGCATTTCTGCCGGATATCCGGTCCGGTAAGCTACAAATTCTACCAGACCAAACATGATTGACTCAAACCGATGTGTGAATATAAACATAAAATCATTGCCGGTCCGACGGGACGACAGACAAAACTACCGGTCCCTGTTGGTGTTGACTTGCAAAAACCTGTCGGGATGGGAATATTTTGACCCCTCGTATAGAAATATATGTCTTCAGTTCTTATATGTTTTGTGTTACTAGTACAAAAAATGCTGTATTATTATTTATTATTATTATTTTGTATAGTATTCTATCGACTAGTGGCCAATCATATTCTTGACATTTGGGGTGTCGTTAAACATCCATCCATTCATTCATTCATTCATTCATTCATTCTTCTTGACATCTTCTTTTAAGACAGAGGTCAACTGGGCTCGAGGTCAAGCCAGAACTATATAAATGGCGATCTGGGCCCGTGCTTATAAAACTTAAAGTCTAGACTTTAATAAAAACCAGACTTTAACGTAATGCTATTTGAATGGCGTTGCCATGACGTTAAAGTCTGGGCTTTATTAAAGTCAAGACTCTAAGGTTTATAAGCACGGGGTCTGAACAAATGTTCACAAGACGACTTTGCATTGGATAAACCATTATTTGAAATTTCCGTCTTTGTTTTGCGGTTGTAGCTCAGTTTAGCTCTTTTGCAGTGTTCGGTTACAAGGTCAATCACCACCGTATTTTGTTCCACTTTTTATATGTGTACTTGCATATGTGTTTTTAAATATTATATGTACGTATATAGCCTACTGTCAGGTCTGTATCATGACCTTGATGCTGATTAAAGGTAGTGCATATGTCGCAATTACTGTATGTTCGGCACCTTCTAAACACTGAATTTAACAAATTAAGAACTAGACAAAGTTAAATAAATATTCTGTTTTTTGTTTGTTTGTTTTTTTTGTTCCAGAAAATATATTCCTCACCCCTCCCCACTTTGGTTATTGCAACTCTAGATCAGGGGCGAGGCGTAGCCCAGTGGTAAAGCGCTCGCTTGATGCGTGGTCGGTTTGGGATCGATCCCCGAAGTGGGCCCATTGGGCTATTTCTCGTTCCATCTAGTGCACCACAACTGGTATATCAAAGGCCGTGGTATGTGCTATCCTGTCTGTGGGAAAGTGCATATAAAATATCCTTTGCTGCATTAGAAAAAATGTAGCTGGTTTCCTCTGATGACTACGTGGCAGAATTACCAAATGTTTGACATCCAGTAGCCGATAATTAATTAATCAATGTGCTCTAGTGGTGTCGTTAAACAAAACAAACTTTTCCAAGTCTAGATCCGACCCTCTTTCACGGTTTGCGATAATTTCAGACTACTCTAAACATCCCGATAAAAAGATGCGGAACTCTCAACGTTTTCGTTATCTCAATACTGTCACCTTGTCCTCGACATTCAAGACGTTTTTTCTTGATAAGAAATGTCTGTGATGTATGTTTATACAATGAGCTCACGCTATAAGGGTGTGCCCCACCCACTACCCACCAATTTGAGAACGAAAATGTACGGGTTTTTTTCTGTCGTACTCTAATTAAAGATTAAAAACTGGCTTGTACACCCCCCCCCCCCCCCCTCCGACTGTTTCATCCCTCAATAGAAATTGTGCCCCACCATGCCTCTTGGAAATTTGCGTAACCTTTTCATTTTTACGTAACCCGCCATTACCATGGAAATGATGCCATAAATTCAGTGCACGAACGAAAAATGGGTTACACAAAATTATACTTACGCGAGCGACGCGCGAACAAAACTATCGCTCTCGCAGTGTTCAGAAGCCTGTCCACCACTTGAAATATCGTTCCTACTGCCTGGCCTGTACTAGACTAGTAAAAGTGTGTGTGTGTGTGTCTGTGTGCTACTCCGTTTTTAGACCAATTACCACTTCTTAATAGTAATTTACATGTAGGAGCAAGGGAGTTGTGACAGTGTTGTAGATTGTGTTGTGACAGTGTTGTAGGTTATATTGTGACCATGTTGTGACTGTGTTTCCCCTGTGTTCTGTGTTGTAGGTGGCGGGGCGTCGCGCGTGGCTCGTCTCATCACCATGCCAGTGTACAGCAGCTCGCGGTGTCGACGTCACTACCACGTCAAGATGGAGAACAGGATCTGCGCAGGCTACCGAAACAGAGGGGTGGGAGTGTGCGCGGTGAGAAATCATTTAAAATCCTCATACATGGATGTGGACAGTACGTGTGTGTGTGTGTGTGTGTGTGCGTGCGTGCATGTGCCTATTATGTATGTGCGTGTGTGCGTGCTGTGTGTGTGCACCTATTGTGTGCGTATTTGTGTCTATTGTGTCTGTGCGTGCGTGTTGTTTTATGACAGAATTAGTTAAACTCGTTCTGCCACGATCCCCTTCCCCTATTAAAATGATTATGATTATTATCACGGTCTTCAATCTGTCATTATCACCATTCATTTGTCAGCAAGTATAGCCTACTCATTAAAATTAATTAGACTGTTGGTCAATTTCTGCTAGTTTCATACTATATTATCAAGTTTTGAGCAGACCAGTGAGCAAGCATTGTATATAAAACCCAAAACAAGTATATTTGTACCTTACATTGAAAACAATTTAAACTACGTCCCAGGTCAGCTTACTGACCATGCCAGAGACCGGAACCGAGGCGAACATGCCTGAAACCATAGGGACACGTAAATAGAGTTTCAAGTGCAAGTCCAAGTCCAAACATATCCTGGTGGAAACCCTGCTGGTATTATATATAGAGAATAATACATGAGTGGCCGTTAGATACCATTTATCTTATAACGAATTGTTTTAAAATTTATCTAACCATAGGCGTACGGGCTCACATTTTTGTGTGTGTGTGTGGGGGGGGGGGGGGGGGGCAAGCTGGCTTTTGCACGAAATAAACGACGAAAATGCCCGAATCTGGATAACAACATTTATTCATATTAGCATTACTACCAAATAGCTACATAGGGTTACCAACGAATCGTTACGCATTTTTACACGGATTACAACTAATTTTGAGTGTAGAATGATGGAAATACATGGTAAAAAGGTCTCACAAATGCACATTTTGTCCGAATATCTCTATCATTTTTGACGGAATTTGAGATTTTGCTCCAGCCCTTACCCCCATGACTCGTACGCTTATGTATCTAACGAGCGAGAGCGAGTTTATACGTTTTTAAACAACGAGTTGTAAGATAAATTGTATCTAACGGACACGAATGTATTATTCTGTTTCTTACATATCCTCAAAAACCAGGTTTTAAGCAAATTTTAACATCTTTTTCGACTAAAAGTTATTTACAGCCCTTGCACTTACGCGTCAGAGACAAATGAGTGTCAGGTTAACTATACGACAGTGTAATTGATTTCGATCGTGCTGTTTTTTCATTGGATGTATGGTCATCACCTAGGAGAAGCCAGTCGTACGTCTTGAAATTTTTAACACACGTATATGTGTAAACAAGCATGTACTATCAAAAATAACGAATGATGTTCTCACCAAGAAATTAATGTTGCACAGTTACCTCCCATTAATACTTCGATCTATTTCTCATTTGTTTTCCCCAGGGTGACAGCGGCAGTTCTCTTGTGTGCCACGAGAACGGCCGAGACTTGGTGGCAGGTGTCGTGTCGTTTACGAGCCGAGATCGCCCGGGGAGCTACCCGGCAGTGTTCACTAAAGTCACTCCCTACGTCAGCTGGATCAATGACATTATATCTAATGGCCAGCGCTCGCAATGATTTGCATTGTAATTCTAGCAGTTTAGTGTACGTGACAGGCCCGTAGGAATTGGGGGTGGCTAGGAGGGGGGCCTCGAGTGTCCTCTAGCGCTGATCTGTTTATATCTTGGATCTGCAATATAATTACACCCCCCCCCCCCCCCAACCCACCTCCCCGACTCGTGGACGGAAAGATAAAATAGTACAAGATTTATTGCATATAAACAGTCCACATGGAATTGGATGCAAATCATAATATTTGTACAAGCATGACACAGACAAACAGGATACTAAACTAATTATTGGTTAATACATATTTAATCATAAACTAGTTTACACACTGCATCTGCACCAATCTAATTAAAATTAGCTCCACTATTACATGTGGTGAGACCCAGTAGAGCTAATTTTAATCAGATTGCATCTGCACAAGTATATTAAATATCCATTTTTCCTGCATAGACATCATTTTAAAAGTGTTATTATGTAAACTTTAAAGTTAATTATTCATATATTAGTTTAAGAGCGTGGAATATTATATTTCACACATAATTTTATTACGATGTGATGATATTCACAGGTACCCACAAACAAACCCCTCGTACGAACACTATAGTTACATATATAACGTAACAATAGCACATTCGGCGTTATTGGTTGGGAATACCTGTGATGATATTCATCTTCAGTCAGACTGCACCGATTACATAATCGTTCAGACAATAATTGTTTTTCTACTGGAGTAAACGGTTTCGTGTATTGTCCAGTGTCAACTTTCAGTTTGTGGTTGCCGAGACGTAGTTTAGTAAATTGTGTGCGATGTTCTGGATTTATTCAATGTACCTTGTTTTGTCCTACTCTGTATAATTAAAGATAAAAATCTGGTCTAACATTGACAATCTAGATCTGTTACATAGATTAGGGCTACTCCATAGCCCTGGCTCGAACAGGACAGGACATGACTTAAGGACACTTCCAAAGTTTTTCAGTCTTGGTCATGTTACGGCCATCTTGAATTTCCACCATCTTTGCAGAATGTCGAGTATGATAATAATAATAATAATAATAATAATTATAATTATACAATAAAAATATATTGTGAATTTACAAGCGAAAACATTTTATCTTTGTACATTTTTAATTGTCTTATTGTACAGTGATTTAAACACAAGCGAATAAAGTAAACATAATCAAAAAATGTTTTATATTGAGAATATAAAAAGGGGCAGAGTGTATTCAAAGTTAAACCCCCCCAAAAAAAACAAAAAAAAAACAAACAACACACAAACAACACACAAACAACACACAAACGCCCCAACCCCTACCAAAACAACAACTCTTAACAAACTAACCTCCCCAAACAACCCAACAAGACACAAAACACCCCCACCCACCCACACAAAACAAAACACTAAAGAAAAAAAATGAAGAGCAAAAGACGACGTTCAATTATTGGTTGAATAATCTTATTTTAATAAAAACTGAAAAGTAACAGCACAGGTTGAACAACTATTTAGTCGAACTTGAATAACATTAGGAACTTCCAGAACAAAGACGATCGCAGGGTCGTAAGGCCTAATGATTCCCGTTTTGTCATAGGCGTACGTTCTCCCATTTTTGTAAGGGGAGAGGTGAGGGCGTTGGCTGACCCCCCCCCCCAAAAGAAGAATTACCCCCCCCCCCCCCCCGAAATTTAAAATAACATTTATTCATATAAGCATTACTGCCAAATAGCTATATAGGGTTGCAAATGAATCACCACGCATTCTTACATGGTCTACAACTAATATTGTGTGGAGAATGATGGAAATACATGTACGTGGTGAAAGGATTTCAGGCTAGCTTATTTTGCTCGAATATCTAACGTTTTTGCATGAATTTGCGGATTTGTTCCAGGACTGGGAAAGCAGTTGCGCCCCCCCCCCCCACCCCCCTTCCCCATTTCCCGTTTCTCTTAGGCCTACGCTTATGCGTTTTGTTGCCTAAATGGGGGAAAACACTAAGGGCACCATTTGTCTTTACTTAACAATTTAATAATATAGTTCTGTTTCGAAAATGACACATCATAAAAAAAGCACATAATTCTGAAATCAATTTGAAATCTTTCTTTGATGATTACAAATAGGTTTTTAAATAACGCATTGCTTTGACGCCACTCGTTATGTTTTAGTAGGCCCTGCTAACTAATAAGAGCAGTAAAAGAGACATACTACCACTTGTATTTAAGAGAAAATGAGCTGGCGTTCTGGCATACGGGTGGCTAACGATAACTGAAAAAGTTTGTGATCACAGGCCCGTAGCATGTTGGACATTATTGGGGGGGGGGGGGGGGGGGATTGAACGAGCGCCGGGGGGGGGGGATTGAACGAGCGCGGGGGGGGGGGGGGTCCGGGGGCATGATTCAAAGGATATTTGCCCGTTACTATAACTCTTGCCGTTAATTTCGATCTGTTAGTCTCGCTACAACTTTTACATTCAGTCGAGATGTAAAGATTATAAAAAAAAAAAATAATAATAATAATTAAAAAAATAATCATAAAATTTATTGGGGGGGTGGGGGCGGGCCCGACCCCACCCCACCCCTGCTACGGGCCTGGATCAACCCACGTTGATTTTTTGCAAGGTAGTTCTCAATGGAAATTACTAACTAAAACAACCACGTAATCGTCTCGATATTGTATTGTTCACAATATACCGTATTTCCTCTAATAACCGGCCTCGGTGGCGTCGTGGCAGGCCATCGGTCTACAGGCTGGTAGGTACTGGGTTCGGATCCCAGTCGAGGCATGGGATTTTTAATCCAGATACCGACTCCAAACCCTGAGTGAGTGCTCCGCAAGGCTCAATGGGCTCAATGGGTAGGTGTAAACCACTTGCACCGACCAGTGATCCATAACTGGTTCAACAAAGGCCATGGTTTGTGCTATCCTGCCTGTGGGAAGCGCAAATAAAAGATCCCTTGCTGCCTGTTGTAAAAGAGTAGCCTATGTGGTGACAGCGGGTTTCCTCTAAAAAAATCTGTGTGGTCCTTAACTATATGTCGGACGCCATATAACCGTAAATAAAATGTGTTGAGTGCGTCGTTAAATAAACCACTTCTTTCCTTTTTCCTCTAATAAATGCCAGGCCTCTAATAAGCACCGAACCTATAAAAGCCGGGTAAGACAGCCGAAAACTGATTACTCCCTGGCATAATTTATGCACTTTACGTGGACAAATATATTAAAGTTTAAAGTTTTGTTACAGTTCGAAATTAAATTTAAAAATAAATAAAATTTTAAGTTTGTAGTTTTTAGCTTTAATTTCTAAACTTTGTTTGAAAAAATAAAAGGCCGGGTCTCCAATAAGCGCCAGGTCTGCGACCATTTTGAAATGAATAAGGGCCCGTTATTAGAGGAAATACGGTATTCTGACAGAGAAATTGGATTTTCTAGCTTCAAGTAATTAATGCCATTTTAACGATGTTGTGCAATCTATAATACTGTGCCCTGGTTTTTGTTGAAACCGATGCAATCACAAGCTGCGTTCACGCTTTAAAACGTTATATACGTAATTAAATTTCCGTTACATTCATTACAATATCATTAAATTTCCGTTACATTCATTACCACATTACGTCATCCCATTGGTCAAGACGTAGCAACTGGTGTTCTTCGTGAACGTAAAAACTACGTAGTCAGGGAACGTCATATCTGATGACGTCATTTTATATGGGCAAGTTGTCTTAGGTCTCACTACACAGATGTCATCTGCCATTGAAACCCATGTTAAATTGTCTAACTTCAAACGAAGATTACCAATAGAACGGGTTCTCGTTGGCACTAACAACATACACCATTGCGAATATACATTATATAAGCATTTATTTTCACTCCAAAATTGCGAACATTTCCGTCTCAGTTTTTTGCTATATGACCACATCTGGCTGAAGTACCGATAGACTTATGGCAGACTTTAAAATCACAGACATCTGAAACACAGGTCATTTTGACCACTATTTATTTATTATTATTTTAAATCATGCACAAGATACCGATGTTTGGGCAGGCCGATCCAATTGACAGATAGGAATTTGTTCCAATAATAGAAACGGACAGGTGCTTCGGACCGACAAGAATGACAAAAGTGGGACCGGCAAACACGTTTAAAAAAAGGGGTTTTCCCCACCCCTGCTATACACCCATATCCCAAAAGGTCGATGTACAATATTACAAAATAACATGGGCAAAATACAGCCAGAAAGCTTACCATTAAACATACATATTGTTTTAATTCTTCACCATTTCCTAGAAGTGAATATGTGAACCATAACATGTGTCACAATTAGGAACTATAGTGATGAATGAGACCTAAGTGCGTTGTCAACGGCCTAACAGTCTCGTCTATTGTTGTTTCGATGTTTTGCGCAAGTGCGGATAGCTAAACGTCCGCCTTATACCGGTATAGCAATAACACGTGTTTTAGCTAATCCCGTATAATCAAACTAGTTTAACTTGTAAGTGTGAACGCAGCTATAGTATGTACGGTCTTCTCCAGTTACACGAAAATGACACTTTGTTCCAGGCGCGTGCGCGGGGGGGGGGGGGGGGGGGGGGGGTCGAAACCCCCCTGCTCAAGGCGAATTTTTTTTCATATCCCGATTTTTGCCCCCCCCCCCCGCCACGGCTTCGCCAGACACCTCGACCCCCCCCCCACCCGTGCAAAATTTCCAGCGCACGACCCTGTGTTCGTAATTTAAACCTGTTCCTAGCTATGCCCAGCCCTGTGCATAGTTAACACTCCAGGTATAACAGATCCAATTTTATTACACACCAGCGTAAGATATTGCCCATGCCATAACAATCGCTCAGTATCTAACTAGTGTAATATTGGCGTGACGTGAGCGTGACGTAATCACTTGCTGACCCAATATATTCGTAGAAAAATAACGTGTAGTAGGTCCCGACATCTGCTTACTTCTGCGTTGTGGCTTGTTTGCAGTTGGTTTATAATAAATAAAATACTAAACTAGCTTACCTGTCATACCATTTTCATGAAACCCGTGAAGTGTTCGTATCTGACATCCGAAAGCAAAACTGTTTACTAATTTCATAAAAAATGGTAATACGGGCAAGCTCGTTTAGTATTCTATATGTATTCATTGTTCAAAAGTAATTTTAATTTTAAATTATTGATTCTTATATCTTGGCCCCAAACCACACGTTCTGAAATTCCTAACTATTGAACCACGTGTACCGATAAACTATAATAAATTATATCTCATTAACTTAAATAGCATCAAGCAACACTTCTTTTTTTAATGTGACCTTTTTTCCCCCATTTTTGTAAACGGTAACATTAAACTGTATACTAATTAATATACAACTTGCCTTCAACAAATACGACAAAGTATAATATAACTTAAAAACAAAATCAAATTATTTTTTAAAAACCAATTAATGTCTTTCGTCAAAACTACGTACGATAATGGGAAAACATTCATCATATTAACAAGTCTACAAATAAACAAACAAAACGGGAACTGTTTCAATAGTGACCAACAAAATTATGTAAACATTATATGTATATTATTCTCCAGAATCGCTATAAACCTTGTGAAAATTCTTCTTCAGCTGTTCAGCATATTTATCCACCAAAGTCCTATCCTCCACTCTGCCCCCGCACTCATGTATCTGGCTGCAATCTCTGTAATGATGTATGAACGCAATGATGGGGTCGACGTTGTGAACCGTATATCTTTTCTCATCCGGCCACGGTCGACTTACGTGATGAATTCCAATCTCCAAAACTTTGTAAGGCTGCACCAAAACCTTATTTCTGTACATGCTGAAGACGTTCCTGGTCGTAAGGTTAGCAATTAGGGGAGAAGAGTCCATCTGTTTTCCATAGGATGTGATGGAAAAAGCGGCACTCTTGAAAGAATAGCCGCAGACATTGTCATGTTTAACTTCGTTCACAATGTCGCCCCACGTGGTGGCTTTGGGGCTGTGTGGTATGAGAAACTCGTCTAAATCCATAAAGATGATGTTTTGGATGGTGGTCATATGTCTATACATGCAATCGTTCATGGCGATGGATTGTCCGTTATACCATATACTGGCGGGCGGTAGAGAAAGAGTCCAAGGCAGCACCGACACGATATAGTTAGATGTATAATAGTTGAGAACATTATCGACGTTCCGGGTCACTGAATGATTATAGAACACAATCTGACTGGCACCAAGTTGCTGTACCATCTCAACGAACTGAATTATTGTCTCCTTTGAGACATCACCAAACAGTGGTGGGACACAAACTGCAAATTCTATTTGTTTATTCGACTCGAGGGGTTCGGTTCTCAGAATGGGTAACGTGGCAGTGTTACCAAGCGTTTCGCTTTTAACCGACACAAAACATGGCTGGCGCCCTTCGTACATATTGCTTGGAAGCTCACATGATAAAATCCAGCCGCCATAGGGTTTTAAATGATTTTCACACATTTCGTAAAATGAAATACGCGACGAAGAATAAGAGTTTAGGCTAATATTTTCATCATCGCTGAAATGACACCACAATGACAATTGAGATATGTCTGCACCGTCCATCAAAGCCGACATTATTCTAACCAGTGGTGTTCCCGTTCTGTTGTCCTGGTATGCAGAATACATTATAACATCGTCCGATAATTTTACAAGCATCTTTTCTGACAAACGTTTGTAACCTTTCTTCCAACGGCACGAAGACACATATGGAAAGGACAGTAACTCTTTAAGTTCATGTTGCCATGACTTTTCGTAGCCGAAATGAGTGTTTTGCTCTACAGATAGATTTTGTTGAATTAAAAAAAGAATTAAAAATGTTGTAACACAATAAATAAAGAAAACTATCAAAAGAAACCTTTGCTTCTGCCTCGAATTCATTGCCTGATGTTCGAAGTTCGGAGTTATTTGTTATTAGCTTGCATTGTGACCGTGTCAATATGTACCTTGTAGAGCCTAGTGCTCTCCCTTTGTCCTGACCTTTGACACACGACCTACTGCATTCCAAGTTTTTCGTGCACGTGTATTCAAGATAGCGTGGCAGTTGTTCTTTGATCTAGGGATTCCGAGAAGGGGCGATAATTATGACATGATATAGTAACGTCGTGGCCAAATATGAATGATATTTTAAATACAATTTTTAATTTTTATATATTAATTGCATATGGCCTACGATATAGCATCTACGAAAATATAATTAACACATAGACATAAATTTATCATTTAATAAAATATATCCCCCATTTAACACAAATAAATGCATTGTATTAATTCCAAGAAGTTTGTTTTGTTTAACAACACGACTAGAGCACATTGATTAATTAATCACCGGCTATTGGATGTCAAACATTTGGTAAATTTTCTGACTCGTAGTCAACCGAGGAAACCCGCTACATTTTTTCTAATGCACTTTCTCACAGACAGGAAAGCAGACACCAGGACAGTGGGTTAGTTGGTTAGTGAGAGAGAAGAGGGTGTAGCGGCCTTACACCTGCCCATTAAGTCCTTAAGAACTCGCTCTGGATTGGAGCCGGTACCGGGCAACGAACCCTGTACCTACAAGCCTGTAGTCTGATGGCTTAACCACTGGGCCACCGATGCCGGTCAGCACGTTAAAAAGCTCCCAGACATCTTCATTTGGGTTTAAACAAACAGACAAAACCTGGATCCCTTGACCAGTGCAAAAAAAAAAAGCCAAACAAACAAACAACATTTTAGTTATTTAAAAAAAAGTGCGTTATGTAACGATATTCTTTCCACCCACGCAACCTGCGCCACTGGCATAGCCATGATTTTAGATGGGGGGGGGGGGGGGGGGGGGGGGGGGGTGTTGCAACCCATACTATGTATGTATGTGATTTTATCAAATTTAAAATAGTAAAAAAAAACACAAGTTGTATTGCCACCCACCCCACCGTCGCTACGCCACTTCCCCGCGTAACGCTACATAACGTTTTGACTTCTCGAGCGTTACGTAATATTTGAATGGCCCCTATAGTAATGTTTGAAAATTATGTTTTTCAGTTTTATAAATACACGTTTGTGTAACACCAGGCTACTTTACTAACGTTTAAATAGTTGCAGCGAGTTCCAAAGAAAGAAATGTTTTATTTAACGACCCCAACTCAATTTATTTACGGTTATATGGCGTCGGACACATGGTTAAGGATCACGCAGATATTAAGGGAGGAAACCCACTGTCGCCACTTCATGGGCTACTCTTTTTGATAAGCAGCAAGGGATCTTTTATATGCACCATCCCATTGACAGGATAGCACATACCACGGCCTTTGGTGTACCAGCTGGAGCGAAAAATAGCCCACTGACGGGGATCGACCCCAAATTGCAGCGAGTTTCAATTACCTTGATACAAAAATGCCGTAGGGCCTAGGCCTACACAATTTCCTTTCGTCTTCACCGTAATCAATATTCCGTAATGTTTTCCGTAGTAACAAAAACCAAACACACGGCGTCGAATTTACATAGCGTTACGCCATGGCCATACCACTTGTATGTGTGAGTTATATTTGTTATATCTGTGAAAATGTCCGTAATTTGAATGTCACTATAATTTAAAAAGCGAGTCTGGCAACCACCCGAGTCGTACCACTATTTTTTTTACACTGTGCCGCCCCATGTCTGTAAATTCGGCCCAAAATATTTTGTGAATATAAACGTGGGGGGTGGGGGTGGGGTGGATCGTAGCCCACCGGTAAAGCACTCGCTTAATGCTCGGTCGGTTTGGGATCGACCCCCATCGGTGTGCTCATTGGGCTGTTTCTCGTTCCAGCCAGTGCACCACGACTGGTATATCAAAGGCCGTGGTATGTTAAATCCTGTCTGTGGAATGGTGCATGTAAAAGATCCCTTGCAACTAATGGAAAAATGTAGCGGGTTTCCTCTCTAAGATTATGTCAAACTTACCAAATGTTTGACATCCATATAGCCGATGATTAATAATCAATGTACTCTAGTGGTTAAACAAAACAAACTTTATTTATAAACACTGGGCCTTGGTGCCGTTTTGTGAGACCAATTTCACAAACATGGGACTATTTTACTGTGCGTGACATTGTTTTTACAAATTATCAGCAATTAACCTACATCGTAAGCTACATGAGCAGATATACACATACACATATGTGAATTAAAAACAACACAAAACTCTACAAATGGAAATACTTTATTGACTATAATTTTCAAGAACTGATGCAGGTTGCACAGCATTAATTTTCTTTTACATTCATTACGTAAACGTGTAAATAATTTTATTGTTTAAAAATACTGCAAACATGGCAACACACACACACACACACACACATACACATACACACTGCACATTGTACGATGAAATAACATGCTGGATATTAATGTAGATTCATCATTCTGAGCTAGAGCCCCTTGAAATTAATACTACCGAAATATATTTTCACATTTTCCACCATTTGCGAATTAGTAGGTTACCTGAATATAACAATAATGGCATTCTTTGTTTAGTCATCTGAATCTAATGACTATATTCCAAAACTGGCCAACGTCTAAAGTTCTAAAATACATGTCAAATAGCACCTCTTCATATGTCCTGCATTGTTTCAATAAAAAAGGAGACTTTCCCAGACTATATTGAAGGAACCATCCTGAGTTTGCAGCCATTGCATGGTTTATGCTAGAAAGAAATTTGTGTTGGGTATGGGGCTGTGGAATTGAATATTTACAATGTGTGTGCTGAATGCAACCACAGTTAATAGGGGTATGTGGACCTCACCCAGAAAGAAAATGGCTTAGGTTAATGGTTGGGGTTAGGGTTAGAGTTAAGAAAATCAAACAATAATGATAAGAGTAATTAATTTTGTCAACATCTGCAAAACAATTGGGTATGGCGCCACACCCGTTTCACCCTCTGGCAGAAACCCTGCATTGTAACATGTTTTTTTCCCTAAAAAGACATTTTTTACAACTAAAATTACATATCAAATACATTTTCTTTTTTAAAATGTCAGTGTCCATATATACAATGTGTTTCTTGTTATCCTAATGTACCCCAAATGTAGCAGTAACCCAAGCTGTATCAGTATGTTACCTCCAAATCATTTCGTATTGACAGTAAAATGAAACTCGAATGTACAATTGCATCCAACAAAAAGATCTATGACATTTTAAAGTCAGAGGTTAGTTGTTTAGAGTAAGGTTAGACAAAGCATGGAATATTTATGTTTTAAATGTTTTTTTTAGAGAAAGTGAAACAATATTTCCACACCTATTACTTATACATACCTTAAGAAGCTATAAATTAATTGTCAACATTCAAATGTCGATTCCAAAGCTATAAATAAATTAATTCGCTGTTATGTATATTTGTGCTCGTGTGTATGTTTTACCTGCATTATAGTTCAGTTTCACCAAGCAGAACAATTGAATTAAACTTTGATCTGTGAAACCATTTCTGGATAAGGCTCTACCTAAGTACTTGCAAGTCCTTCATAATAAGTGAAAAATGTATTTAAGTTTTTTTTTTTTAAATGGATGCAATCAGATATGGAATTTTGCACACCAAAGCCTTGTGACTTAAGATAATGTTCATACATTTCAATAAAGGTAGCTGACCTATAAAGATAATAAAAATAAAAACTGTATTTGAAATATACAAAAAGTGCTCAAGACAATCATTTTATCATCCATTATAGGCTTTTGTAGAAGATACTGCTGGCACTATAATTTGTGATATCTCCTGCGATATTCTCCTAGAAGATATCGCTTCTTATAATCTTGATTGGTCAAATTTTAATCACAAGACATTATTTTGTCACTTATGTTTCAGCGCTAATCCGATCATTAGTGACATCCCGCCACTGTCTTTCTGCTAGTTATAAAATATAGTGACATTCAACCCACATTACTGACAATTGTTCGCTCAAACCCAAATATCTGCTAACATTAGAATATTTCTTTCTCTTTTTTTTTTTTTTACCACTGAAAAAAAAAAAGGTCAGTCAAGCAATAGCAATTGACTTTTTCTTAATGACATACTTGAAAACTTTCAGGACAAACTTGTTTCCATACTGAGAATTCTTGTTTCTCAACGTTTAATATACACACACATGTATGTTTTAATGTTGAGTTCCAAGTCATCCTGAATTTTAATATCCACTGTGGGTACGCTCCACTGACACTAAATCATACTATAGCCATGAGATCTTGACCATTCAAGCAATGAAGTCCAAAGGCCTGTTGAAACCACCTCTTCTGTTCATGTATTGCCTGAAGTAAACAAAAGAAAAATTAATTTACAATATGTGAAATTACCAGTATACTAATACATTCTGATGAAAAAATATACAAAAAAACAATTGATAAAAGGGACTGTCCTGAGTTTTCTGCCATATGAAAAAAAGTTTGTGTTTAACGACACCACTAGAGCACATTGATTATTAATTAATCATCGGTTATTGGATGTTAAACATTTGGTCATTCTCTCTGCCATACGATGTCTCCGACTTATGCTGCCTTTCCACTGGTGAAGTTTTATCCATACATCTATCTTCACAGCTAAGCAGTAAACATTTAATCAATTAATTTATATTGACGTCTTTTCTTTGACGTGGATGCTAGCCATGTGGCAAAAAAACGTTGATCATGTATAACTTTTTTCCAGCCGCATGGGGCATGGGGAATATGAAATGACGTCATTATGGGGAATTACATAGAGAAGACATGGCCACTTAAGTAATTACTAACGTCACTTGGAAGGAACCATGTCATACGAGTGACTCAATGGAAGTGTGCAAGCCACGTGGGTTGAAAAGCACTCTAAAAGAGCCTTTTTAACAACTAAAATTACACATTATGTCTGATAATCTTAATGTTTGTAGTA
The DNA here is from genome assembly GCF_016097555.1 of Gigantopelta aegis. Lineage (NCBI taxonomy): Eukaryota > Metazoa > Mollusca > Gastropoda > Neomphalida > Peltospiridae > Gigantopelta > Gigantopelta aegis. Next base: position 17,439,582 of record NC_054708.1, on the reverse strand, counting down.
ATTCAAACTTCACTTTACTTCTTAACACCTTTTGTTTTCCGTACCTGTACAAAACTATTAGGAGGTAAAATCTAGTCTTGACATTCTAAAACCATTCAGGTGATCAGAAACACCTTGTACATACAAATACTGATATTCTAAACAAGGAAATGCACCCTTGCGCGGAAAAATATATTTTGTTTTTAATTTCCTGCATGTATAACGTCGAGTTTTGCTGGGTTTTCTTGCTATGGGGTAAAACTGCATTTGGAGCCAAAATTACATCGTGAATGAACTAGAACATGCCTTCTGATTTCAATTTAAATATACCACTTATTTTGGTATCAAATATACCCACCTTTTTTGTGCTATCCGTGCTTAAAAAAAAAAAAAAAGCAACAAAAAAACTGCATCACTTCTGGAACTTTGGTCTGACTAGAGACTGACTTTATTTTTTTGGCCTAACCCATATATGTCGAGATTTAAACAATAACTTTCAATTTTAAGTCTTTTCTTTAATTTGCTAGAAGTATGCCTCAAAATATTACTGACACTGTTATAAATAATATATTATGATATGATACATACTGTCATACAAGATACCGATATTGTCATATAGATATATCACAACAAAAATGTATCATAATACTTATCCCTAGTAATTTAGAGAGAAAGTAAAACACAAAACAAAAACGTCTAAACAAATAAAGTGTTATTTCAGTAAGAAATAAGAGAAATTATGTTACCTATAACGTCTTTTTCTGGAAATATTTGCCTCATAAATATTATTGCCATCGACTTTCTTACCCTGAAAGTAATAAAAGTGAACACGAGTAAGCAATTTATGAATCAATTCCATTGTTCATACATCTGGATTTTATATACGGTATATATGTGTACAATAATTTACTTTTTATTTAAAGAAATTATGAATGTAAATACAAGAAGCCATTCACCAGTTAGGTAATGCAAAACCCAGACATGTGCTACTTCATGTGCTACAGACTGATGTAAATAAATAGGTTGCTCTTGCCATTTAGCTGTAGGGGGTTGTTTATATAAATACATACCCCCTCAAAAAAATAAAAACACTTATGACAGGATAGCATATTCCCTAACCTTTGCCAGTCTACAGCACTCAGTTTTCCCAGGCAGTCATTCATTCCAACTACTAATTGAGCCCAGTGTTGCTAAACATTTTAATGTCAGGAAGAACCTGTAATTCAAGGTGTCATTGCCGTAGGCAAAATGTGGCTCATTACATTTAGGTCCACTTTCCATTAATGTAATTTCAAGTGTCGGAATGTGCATTTCCATATCTGTGTTATTGTAAGCAGATTTATGCGGGCCTTAGTAACAATCAATAGTGCTTCACTAACCTTAGTTGTGGTAAACCCAGAGAAGCCCATGACTTGCATCATCTGAATTTCATCCTCTGTCATGTCTGCTAACTGAGAGGCTGAAACAAAAACGTTAGAACCAAGTGTCAAAATAGGACATTCGTTCCGGTAATCTACAAATTCTGCCCGACCAAATCAAAACCTACCAGACCAAACATAATCGTAAAGTATAAACACAAAATAATTGCCAGTCCGATGGCAGGCAGGTGGTGATGTTGACGGATCGACAGTATTTTGACCCCGCCCCCCCCCCCCCCCCCCCCCCCAAATTAAATCAAATAAAAAGTATTTCGACCCATGCAAACATTTATCACTTATTTTGGCAACATCGTACAGTATTTGCTTAAAAAAGTTTGAGATTGTTTTGTTTTACAAACACCAGTAAAGCACAGTGAGTAAATAATCATGCAAACATGCACTAATTCTGACCCATTGTATTCATATGAAACCCACAATACTTCCTTCCACTAGCAAAAAGGGATCATTTACATGCACTGTCACACAGCACATACCAAGGCCTTTAACATACCCAGGGCTCACCCTTTCCATTGCCACATTAGCCAACTGCTATTTTTTTAATACAGAATGACTGCAACACTAGTCTTTGACTAACAAAAGTTTCCTTAATTAAAGGAAGAGTAAATTAAAGTTTTTTGACCACTACATACTTTCATCTTGATATATATATTTAACACAATTTTTTTTATAACAATAAAAACAAGCATAATTAAATAACAATCAAAATAGTCACACTTTTGCTATTTGGTAGACACAGCCATTGTTTTAGCCTTTAACAATGAACAGCACTTGGTGAGCACATTAGTTCTGTGACATCAGACCTAGTCATGGCCCAGTGGCCCAGTGACCCAGTCACAGCCGGTCAAAGACTATTGTCAATATAGTTTGGTACCACATGTTTTCTAACAAACATATTGCAGTGGTGGATCCAGAAAATTGATTTAAGGAAGGCCCCAATGACATAAGATGAAATGCCAAGAGAACTTTGAGGGAGGTTTGGAGTGGGATCGTAAAAAAATGAAAATTAATATATAATAAAATATGTAAATGTCGCAAATTTAGATCCGCCTCTGCATTGTATTTCAGACCATACAAAGGCAAAGTGGCCACAAAAACATCACCAATATTTGATCCCAAGACCCACGTGACTAATTGTTCTACCACCTAGTTTGAGATTACATTATTATGGCACTACTGTTACAAAAGTTTGTCATATGAAGGTTTTTTCTTTTTTAAAATAAAATAACTTTGGATTATTCAAATGAAATAATAGCTGTAATGGTCTTTAAAAAGATAAAAACTCTTTAAAAAAAAAAAAAAAAAAAAAGTAAAGTAGAAAAGAACAAATAATTTGTTTTGTTTGACACATCTAGAGCACATCGGTTAGTAGATGTCAAACATTTGGTAATGTTCCTGTTAGCAGCAAGGGATTTTCTATATGCACTTTCCCACCGACGTGACAGCATATACCATGGTCTTTAACATACCAGCCATGGGACATTGGTTGGAACAGGAAAAAACAAAAATAGTGGGCTCACCAAAGTGGTTTGATCCTACAGCCCAAGCAAGTCAATGCTGGCCATTAAAAAAATTGTCACAGCCCAAATTATGCAATGGAAAAATAGTCTCCATGGACGTTTTGCAGTTAATGTGTCAGTATTACAAAAATAATTTTTAAAAGCAATATGAAACAAATGCCATGGAAAATTTAAAACCCCATGACAATCTCCATGGCGTGGTTAATTCCCAGGGCCCAAAATTTTGAAGTTATCTTAGTGCTACGATAATGTAAAACCGTCAACAACGTTATACTGCTAGAAAATCTGGGTCCAGGGTTGCAAGTGCTCTATGAAATCAGCAAGATCCCATCTTAAATAAAGATGATTTCCCCTCCCAACCTTTTCTGATCCAATTCAGTATATTCTGTAAAAATATATTATTTCAGGGTTACCCATATCCTAAAAGTTTCAAATGCCCCCTGGGCAAGTAACTCTCAAATTTAACTTGCCCCAACTCGTCCCAAAATGTAAGCAGTTTAAATAGAAATTTAAACTATGTATCAAACAATTTCACATCATAAACACACTTGTATTACTAAATATGTTTATTTCCTTTAATTTGTGAATGTCAAAAACAAACAAAAATGCTACCGAAATGAGTTTATCATTTATTTTTAAAACTTTACTTTAGAAATTAATGATCATCAAAAATATGCTACTGAGTTAATGATTTCACAGTGAATAACATTAATTTCAGGGTTTTTAGGGGTGGGTTTTTTGGTGGGGTGGGGGGTCATAACGGACGACGGTTTTTAAATATTAAAACAAAGTATAACCCTCTATTTTTCAGGAAGAATTTTACTTGTAGTTGTAGAATGCAGGACATTGCATTTCAGGACATTTAATTTTCGAATTTTCAGGGGGGGTATACCCTGGGTTTTCCTTAAAAATGACCACGTTTGGCGCTCTCGATGTGAGTACCACACAGATGACACAATATAATAATCATGGGAAACGAAAGTTTGATTTTGTGATTTTACCAACACACTATCAACATGGTACTGTGAACTATGGTTTCCGTGAAATTCAGGAGCCTGACACGCACACCGTACATAGGGGATGGATGGATGGATGGAGAGAGAGAGAGAGAGAGAGAGAGAGAGAGAGAGAGAGAGAGAGAGAGAGAGAGAGAGAGAGAGAGAGAGAGAGAGAGAGAGTGAGGGAGGGGGAGGGAGAGGTAGATAGGTGTGTGTGTTGGGGGGGGTCAGGTTATAGTTTTCTTGCTAGCACAACCAATCATAGTCTGTGAATGGCCTCGCAGTCTTGATCAAGCTTTGAAATGGCAGACAACGCTTGCTGCAGACTATGGAATTACAAAAATCGCAAGTGTACAAAAGGAATAAAGAGGAAGTTTGTGTCCAGAAATTTCAGTTGCCCGGCGGACGAATGAATTGTAAATTTTACTTGTCTGGGGTGAGCGGACGGGTACTTTTGTCCAGCCCTGTTATTTTATGCAAAAAACAAAGAGAGAAAAAGCTGGTTGTAGATAACAGCTGATCAATCACACCCCTGTGAAATGAATGAGTAAAGCACCAGATTAAATTTGACAAGATTTTTACTTGGAATTCAGTTATGTAGTTATACATATTTACAAGCAGTCGGTTGATATATGGCAAAGCACACAAGTTTTGTATACAACATATTTAACAATGGGAATGTGTTCAGGTGTTCTGTCCTGGATTGAAATAAGTTATCTAAAAACCATCCCACCATAAACTACTTACCATCTAGCTTTGGGAGATTTTCAGAAGAGGACTTCAGTTTCTTTTCCGCACTCTTACCACTGAGGCTGGGAAAAAGAGAGAGATAAAACAAGCTTTACAGACTAGAAACCCCACTACTAGTATTTAAAAATATTTAAAAAAAAACAAAGTAAAAAAACCAACAAGATATAGGTGTCAGGGCTAGATCTGGCACTCGCCAATTTTAAAAACAATTGGCAAATTATATTTTTATTTTAAATGATGATTTGGCGAAATTTTCTGATCACCCACAGCTAAGTTTGTTGTATTTAATAAGACCACTAGACCACATTGATTTTAAATATTAATCATCGACTATTGGATGTCAAACATTTGGTAATTCTGACACACAGTCTCAGAGAGGAAACCTGATACATTTTTCCATTAGTAGCAAGGGATCTTTTATATGCACAATCCCACAGACAGGATAGCATATACCACAGCTTATGATATACCAGTCGTGTTGCACTGGCAGGAATAAGACATAGCCCAATGGGTCCACCGATGGGGTCCATCACCCAGAGCTAGCCCGTGATACTCTTCTGCATTAAATTTTAACTTATGTTTTTTGCATTTACCTCCCTTTTCTACACACTTCCTCAACGCATATCATAGAAACCTGGGTCATAGCTGTACCTATGTACATGTGGATGCCATTTTGATGTTTGTTAAAAAAAAAATAATAACAATAATAATTTAAAAATTACATCTTTATTGGGCAATTATGTTTCTAAAAACTATTTAAATAAAAAGAATATTAATCATGAATTTTATATTTTAGAAAAAGAAGGAAAAAAAGAATGTATTTAACAAACAATTCATATATAAATGGCACTTATTTATAAATGGAGCCTTCAGTTAACTGTTAAATCTCACTGTCTTTTTTGGGAGGTTGACCGTGACCTTTTCCGACTGCCTGGTGAGATGGAACGTGATCGATGTCTTGTTGGAGGAGTTCTAGATCTGCTTCTCCGGTGTCGATCTCGATCTACAAATAATATATACACACATACCTGTCAACTCTCACGCATTTGGTGTGAGTCTCACGCATTTGTAACAAACATCACACTCTCACGCAACGTTACTATAATCTCACACTTTTTCTAAAAATAAAAATATTTTATAATCGTGGTTTATATTTTAGAGCTGAATGGAATTATATGCTGATTATGCAGGTCTCTGAATTTGTTACCTATTAATAATAATACAGCATATTGAACCTATCCTCAGTTCAATACCAACAACCACTCACGGGTACTATAGATGACCGACTTGTATGGTTTAACTTAATTAGTATTAATCAGTAAAACTTGCACTCGTTCAATTTTTGTTTAGAGATTTCCATTTTGGACTTAAACAAACAACAACAAAAAACTTCGCCGTGAACCCGACCAAGAGCCTGCAGTTTCTGGACCCTGATTTCTAATTTTCTCACGCCTAACAATTGTCACAGGTTGACAGGTCTGTACACATATGGTAACTGAAACATAACCAGCAAAATATACATGTTGTGTGTGGTGAAATTCCACCATGAACCCCAGTAATGAAGGACTATCATTACATCAGGGATCGAACTTACTGACGACACGGGCAGTAATTGTCATTGAGATATAAATTGCTGTAGGTCGGCAGAGTCACAGATGGCACTTTTGTGCCGCTGGATAAATAACCTTTCAAGCATGTTTGTTTGTATTAAAAGTCACTTTTTTTTAAAATGGTCGTAGGTAGGCTCAAAATTGCCATTGTTTACTTCTGTAAAGGCTATATAGTGACTTTCTCAAATATTTGTCGAACACTGAAAATAAGCACAGCTGTATACTTGTACCTACTGCAGACAAAGAAAAATGGTCGTGGTAACAGTAGTGAATTGTCATGAGGACTCATGTACTTCATACTTACGTCTTCTATCCCTTTCTCTTGATCGGGATCGTCTTCTTTCTGAGTAATGTAAAAAAATAAACAAAAAATTATAAATACGTACTGGTGGTACTTTGTGAAAAAATACAACATCTGTAATGTTAAATAGAGTCTATAGGCTAGTATAGCCCCGGTCACACTGTCAAGGATCAGGCCGCCGGGTTAGCCACGGATACGATCCAGCACCATTCGTGACAATCCGTTATGGTCCATAGCTGTCCGTATCAACAGACCATTAAATCCCTGATCAATCGTAGTACTTGTATGTCCGTGAATTTTTTTTAACATGTCCCAAAATTCATCACAGATCGAACAACCATAGTACATCCTTAATGACCCGTAGAAGAACATAATAATCTGTTCTTATTAACTGTTCTTAATCGTAGTAATCCTCAGCCTCAAGCCCCAGTCACACTGTCAAGGATCAGGACGCAGGGTTAGCCATGGATACAATCTGGCATCATTCGTGACAATCCGTTGTGGTCTGTACTAAACTGTACCGATCCTTAGCAATCTGTAGTGACCCGTAGCGCTCCCAGTTGTCAACTAACCCCTATCCTTAATAATCCTTGGTTTATCCGTCAAAAACTGTAATTAAACCGTGGTGCATCTGTAGGGGACCACAGATAGACCACTATCCAGGGTCATCCGTGAGGTTTTCATCCATCCTGGATCCGGCCAGAGGACAGTCACTTTTCGCACCCTTGTTTTGGCTTCGTACACAATAAATATAGCATTTGAAATCCATATTTCGTAAAAGGTACAATTTTGTAATCACATGATTTTCTTCAAACACATTCAGGTGCATTAATAGTAATGTTAAAAAAAAATGAATTTTTCCAGCATTCTTAAAACGGAAACGTCTTTTACTTGGTTTATGGTTATTGTAAGGCGATGCAAAGTGGCATCATTGGAATATTACTGACAGTCCAATTCCTATAACAAGCAGACAATGCTATTTACAGGTTGGTATTTTTTAATTTTTCATAATTCTGGACAAAATATTAATTTTAAGTTCTAAAAGATGAAAGAAATAAAAAGTACCTTTTGTCAAATATATCATATCAAAAAATTACCATTGAATATGTTTTATTTATTGTATACGAAGCCAAAACAAGGGTACAAAAAGTGACTGTCGTCGAACCCAAATAAGTTTTAAAAGCTTTAATAGTAGCAGTTATACCAGGAAAGTATTTGGGGGTCACCCGAAATATACCAAAAAACCTTGTTTTTGTCATATTTACAATCAAAAAACTTTTTCCCAATCAAGAAACCTCAATAAGAAAATAATTCTGCCAAAATCGTATCCAATAAGTGGGGTTTTTTCACTTTGTTGAGTTCATCAATATCATATGATTTACACCAAGCACCTTTTGGTAAATGGCGGAGGGGGTGGGGTGGGGGGAATGCGGAATGGAACACCTATTAACTGTGATTTTAGAGTTTATGAAACATCAAATGTGAGTAGACCTAACAGTGCATAAATCTAATTGACAAAATAATATGTTTGTGTTTTGTTGTTTTGAATGCTTACCTATTGTTTGAAATACACCTCTTAATTGTGACTGAAGTTAAGATCAAAGAAAAATTTAAGCAGTTTGTGATTTTAGAGTAAATTTATGAAACATCAAATGTGACTATATTTGTGCTTCAAGCAGCTTGGTGTAAATCATATGATATTGATAAACTGTCATCTATTTCACAAAGAAAATTACATCATTAATGATTACGAAAAATGGAGCATTTTAAGGATGAAAGAAAATGTGTACTTCTAACTATATTTCTTGTATTATAACAGGCTAACAATGTAATGAATGTTTCGCAAAATTCGACCCAGGCACTGAGTTTCAGAATTAGGTACTGGTCGAAATATCATCATTTGGATATATACATTTCGGCTTAAATAAACGAGCATTTACCAAGTTTACCAGTAAACTTAACAAAACAATAAGATAGTTTTTCAACAGCTTTGTCAAACCTCGTCTAGGAGATCTAGATCGACTTCTGCTTCTTGGCATTTTAAGGGCGGAGAGGAAAGTAAACCGGTTAACAAAAACGTTAAAGAAACGACAAAAACACAAGCACTTTACAAATTATTGTCAATGTAAACATTATACATTATCGAGACTATCACAAAAAGCGAATCCCTGTAAAACGACTCATTTATATGAGGTATTTTTGATGCATACGGCTGTTAGCCTCCGTGGCCTAATGGATAAGGCATCGGCCTCCTAAGCCGGACTGGTTACATTGAGTGATAGCCGGGGATTGCGGGTTCGAGTCCCGTCGGAGGTGTTTTTGTTTCTTAAAATAATTTGTACATTCGATTTTATAATAATGGCAATATGATTTTATTAAATTTTTACTTTATTTTTATGCTGCTAATATATTAGTGGCAAAAGGATTTTATAAAAAAAAATTACTTTATTTTTGTGCTGCTGCTAACTTTGTCTTAATTAGTTTCAAAGCATGTTGCAATAAGCTCGCATGCAATTCACTCAAGTCGTGTTTGCCCCCACCCAAGGCCTGTTATCATTGTCCTCAGTAAGACCCCAGTTGGCTCCAGCCCCTCCCCCACAATAGGGTATCCACAAAACTAGGCTACTCGGGCAGGAGTCGAGTCTAACAAGACTCGAGTCCGTTCACAAGACCCGAGTACCCGTGCATGAAAGAAGTCTCATTTCATTATATTTTTACGTCATTTTGCCAGATGTTTGCCGTCGGTTACATTTATAGGGCTATGAGACATGGATAGAAAACAAAAGTCAATTGTGTGGAATGCAACACAATGGAATGGCATGATTTTGCTACCTTGTTCAGCGCTGGAATTAAGATGCATAACGCTATTTTAGGCCTACTTTATTCCTTAGTCTCATCATCATCTAGTATAAGTGTCGGGTACTCGGGTCCGGGTCGAGTTTGACCCTCGAGTATTCGAATCCAATATTTTGAACTCGTTGACGTGCTTCTGCAATGCCCAATAGTATACATGTATATATACTTTTATTATCATGTACTAATTATATATTATATAAACATAACCAATAAGGAGTGGCTCAGGGGTGTAAACATTTTATTTTCAAAAGATCCAGATTTAATAAAAAATGTTAATAAAAACTTCAGTCATAAATGATTGTTACTAATACTTAGTAATACATGTACATTAAGATGTACACAAGTTGTCATTATGTGACAGCAAATAAATAAATAAATAAATATAATTTATTTAATTAAAAAAACAAAACAAATAAAAGAAAACGAGAGAGAGAGAGAGAGAGAGAGAGAGAGAGAGAGAGAGAGAGAGAGAGAGAGAGAGAGAGAGAGAGAGAGAGAGAGAGAGAGATTTTCCGACATTAATTACATTTATTATTTTTTAACTTTTGCCCGCTATTACCATGAGCTGTTACATTTGTACACAAACTGGCCCCCATGCCCACCGCACCCACCCAATCATAAGATAACCCAATGCTCTATTCAAAGTCGGAGATACTAGCCATATATCATCAAAACATCCTCGTTCTGAAATTTCTTATACAGTGTTCCAGGTTGCAAGTGTTTCAACCTGCTCAAGCAAAATTTCTCTTCTTTTTTTCAATATATTTTCCGGGGGAGCACGACTTAATCCCCTATATAAACTCCACTCGCCATAGTCTAGACCCCCCCCCCCATCCCCCCCTACACCCCCGGTAACATTCAACTGGCTAATTTAAAAATCATCTTTATCCTCCTCAGTGAGTATCTAAAGCATTTTGAACATTTCAGAAGTGATGTTCTAGTAATCAATAACAAAAAATAAACGTTAACAAGTTTCTTCAACTTTGACTCTGAAATCCGAAAAACGAGAAACACCAACATCACGATCTCCTCGTATAGAAAATAGTCTGGAAATTATGTCTGAAAAAAGAAGAAAATAAATAAAGTATTGTTTACCTTTCGATTGTTTTAAATTGTACATAATTACATTAAAATTAACAAATTACACACACACGCACGCACACACGCACGCACGCACGCACACACACACACACACACACACACTGTACACGAGTTAATTGTAAAGAGGGTGTTCGGGTTCGAACCCCGTGTTCCTGCTCAGGCAATTTTTTGTTTAATATATTTTCCAGGGGAGCATGACTCGACCACCCTACAAACTTCGGTCACCACAGTCTAGACCCCCTCCCGCTGCTAAAATTCCTGCACACTTGTCTGTACTGATTGATTATAAAAGTCCATAATCGGTTGTTGCGGTAAGTGATAACTGTAACTGTTCCTCCAGAATTGATGTAAAATGTGTATAGCCTATACATGTATACATAATTCAAGGTGAACACATCAGTGGATTCATGACCCTTATAATTTAAATCCGAATTACTTCCCAACATCAGTATGAATATCAATTTGTTTTCCTACAGCTTAATTACCATTGTTACATGGGTACATATATATCGGGTGTATTCCGCCCCCACCCTCCAAAAAAAAATTAAAATTAAAATACGATAACTCTATTGAATATAGAATTATTTAAAAAGTATGTGGACTGTAATTTCACACGCATTACTATATGTATATTTGCCATATTCAGTGAAAATTGTAGGCCCATAGGTCAAATAGTGTTAAACTAGCAACAAATTCAAAATTGAACGTTTCAAAAATGACAATCTAATTAAAATTAGCTCCACTATTACATGTGGATCTAACAGCAGCCAGTTGGAGCTCATGCCCACCAATCAAAACCTTACTTGCAGAATCATGCCAGTGATTTAAAAATAATTTCAAAACATTCCGAATTGTCCTGAGGGTATACGACATGTTTCATGTGAATTACGAATGTCTTAAAACATGTTTTATTTTATAAAATAAATAATTTGTAATGTAAAACTGAAGACTGATTTAGTTGTTTTTTTAAATAAATAAATAAACAATTTTTAATGTAAAATTAAAGACTGATAACCCATCCCGTATGTATTGGTATGGTTCGCTGTACTGCGGCCACTAAAATAGACTCGCCCGATATTTTTCGAATTTGTATGCTCCCAAATAACGTTATAAAAGGCGAAGTGTGATTGGTCAATATTTAAATTATTATTTACAGACGAAATGTTACCTGGACATTGGAGACTACGCAGTGTTGTTAGCAATCTAATTAAAATTAGTTCTACTGGTCTAAATAAGGCATTCGTAATTCATATGAAATATGTCGTATACCTCAGGACAATTCGAAATGTTTTGAAATTATTTTCAAATCACTGGCATGATTCTGCAAGTAGGGTTTTGATTGGTGGACATGAGCTCCAACTGGCTGCTGTTAGATCCACATGTAATAGTGGAGCTAATTTTAATTAGATTGATGAATGTTAAATATGACAAGCCGGGGAACAGTAGATAAAATTTCACTTAGCTTTTGGCGTGTCATTTTTGCAATCTAATTAAAATTACGTACGGGGTGGGTTATCAGTCTTCAATTTTACATTAAAAATTATTTATTTATTTATAAAAAAAAACCCAAACTAAATCAGTCTTCAGTTTTACATTATAAAATAAAACATGTTTTAAGGCATTCGTAATTCACACGAAACATGTCGTATACCCTCAGGATAATGTTTTCAAATTATTTTTAAATCACTGGCAGGATTCTGCAAGTAAGGTTTTGATTGGTGGACATGAGCTCCAACTGGCTGGTGTTAGATCCACATGTAATAGTGGAGCTAATTTTAATTAGATTAAACATTCATAACATTTTGTTAATGTTATTCTCATACCTATACAATATAAGCAAAGAACTTAGCTAGTGTCTCTGTGGCCACCTCCCATCTAATAGAGGTCATATGGTCCAAATGCCAATACTTTTTTCTATTTATGTTTAGTAAACCCTGTAGAATATTTACAAATATACATGAAAAAAGAGAGAAAAAAACAAAAAGTCAAAGCAGAAATACCTTGGTCTGCAGTTACTTAAAGTATACTATCGGACTATATATGTCACTTGTTATCAGGTGGGATGATACAGCCCACGTATCAAAACAATGCACCACAACAGTTTATTAACAAACAAGACACACAGCAATGTTTTTCGTTTTCTTCTCATTTCCACATCAAATTCGTCTGCTATCTTTCTCAGCGCCACTGAAAAGTTTAGCAACATTTTGTTACCAATATCGTTATTGTGGCCAATTTCTGAAGTACCTGTTACTAAATAATATTTGACATTCTTATCAGTTTGTTCCGAACTATTACATTGTGTTGAAATTGGCTGCACTGCCTGGTTATCATCTTTATTCGAATAAACAGCATCATCGCAGCGTCTTTGTCCGGGCGACCAAGAATTATTCGATTGTTCCTGTGAATCATTGTTCTCCATACGCACAGAAGCAGATCACAGTTCGAATGGAATCCATAAAATATATTTAGTTTTGGATTTCAATATGAATCCAAACGTTTTTCAAGCAACAACACATTTGCAACTTCATTTCGCTTCCGTTTGTTAAGAATTCTGAATTTGCTATATTGAACCCCCTGCTATTCTCTTCTCTTCTGATCTTCAAATACGTTGTAACCATACTACTAGTACATGTATATGAAACAATCTGGTCAGGTCAGGTCATGTCAACGAGTTCAACGTGCACATTCAGAGCAAGCTGTTGAAACGATCTGCATACAGCCTGGATATATAAGGGATTTTATCTTCTGATCTTCAAATACGTTGTAACCATACTACTAGTACATGTATATGAAACAATCTGGTCAGGTCAGGTCATGTCAACGAGTTCAACGTGCACATTCAGAGCAAGCTGTTGAAACGATCTGCATACAGCCTGGATATATAAGGGATTTTAAAGTATCAGAGTCTGATCTCACCGGGAAATACTTAATCGTAGCCACCAGGATGTAACATCTCGCGAAATGCGATTTTAAGCTACGCCCCTTTTCGTAAGCCACGCCCCATGTCATAAACTAGTCTGATATGTTTCCGCGGGAAATAAACATAAATATGAACGAATAGGCCTAATTCCCTAGTAAATTATGTCAAATATAGAGCTGTGTTATTGTAAAAAGCATTTAATAAAATATTAAGTAATACAAATGCGTTTTTCAATGGGGTTTTTTCTTCTAATCTGTACTTCCGATGTTTTGACGTACCTACGTACTCCGATACACCTGCCGTCAACTCGGCAACTGAGTAACAGTGAGTTTATGACAGATGTATCGGACTACAAACAACGCTGTAAAGTTAATCGTTTGTAAACGTGACACAATATTAATAATACGTGAATAATATAATATATCGCATAGTTTGGGTAGGTGTTTTTTTTTGGGGGGGGGGGGGGGGAGGGTTAACGTCTGTATCAGATATGTAAACATGAATATATATACAGTATATGTAAAGATGAATATATAATCGTACGTTAATTCATAATCTACCACCTACAGGTACGGTGAGGTTAAATTGACCGAACAACTGACCTAACAATGTGGTAAATTTTTTGGGCTAATGTCAGGGCTTTAGATTGCACCAGAACCGGCCTCGGTGGCGTCGTGGCAGGCCATCGGTCTACAGGCTGGTAGGTACTGGGTTCGGATCCCAGTTGAGGCATGGGATTTGTAATCCAGATACCAACTCCAAACCCTGAGTGAGTGCTCCGCAAGGCTCAATGGGTAGGTGTAAACCAGTTGCACCGACCAGTGATCCATAACTGGTTCAACAAAGGCCATGGTTTGTGCTATCCTGCCTGTGGGAAGCGCAAATAAATTATCCCTTGCTGCTAATCGGAAGAGTAGCCCATGTAGTGGCGACAGCGGGTTTCCTCTCAAAATCTGTGTGGTCCTTAACCATATGTCTGACGCCATATAACCGTAAATAAAATGTGTTGAGTGCGTCGTTAAATAAAACATTTCTTTCTTTCTTTCCATTATCTAACTAATAAGGGTAGATTTTCAAATTATAACAAGTTATTATTTTTTTCTATTTTTATTATTACTTTTTTTTAATATTTGTGAATAAACATACTTTATGTTTACTATCAGTACTAGGGATAGTTCCAGGAAAATGAGACACTTAAGATTTCAATAGGGTGGATTTTATGGTACCGAACTACCGAGGGTACAAGATCATCTACTGAAGGTACTTTTCCCAAAATATGGTATATTAGTTTATGTCACGGGGATCCTATAATACCCGTAACTGAATGAAAAACGATTATCCAAATATCTCTCCTAACTGTATATCTATTAGATCTCTCTGTATCGGGCAGTCTATACCTGAGTGGCTCGGCTCTAGGTATAATATAGCACGTTAGTTCACTAGAAAACACAACAAAACACAATACACTTTGGAATCTGTATTAACCTTAAGCTGACAAATATATTTGCCGCAGTTAATAGTTAACAACAACAATAATAATAACAACCCAGAACTAATCACTTAGTTAGTTAATCACTAGGTGTCTAGTTTACACAATATTCTAATCACTTCACCGTGATACAACACACACACGTGTGATAATTAAGAAACGCTGCCAGGGGAACTTAATTAATAAAGGAATTACAACTCTATTCCTAAATTAACCCTTAACTACTCATTCAGTAACCTTGTAATACAGATTTAATACTGGTACCTATCACAATAAAGACAATAACCTACAGTTTACCTAGGTCCTCTAGGATGACTGGATAAGCCTTAATAATTTTAGAACAGTGAAGCCTACAATTTACTTCGTCAGTTTACTGGAAACACTGTCTAAATAATATTGGTATAATACAGTATTAAAATATTTAAAGTCACATCAATCACATCAAGGTTATACAACAGAGCAGAAAAATATATTTACCATGTCCGGACTGAACTTATATATTTCGTTCAGTGGATGACGTCCGTTTCCCCTGCAGCCTTCCTATG